>NW_006199822.1:745779-746389 GCF_000334495.1 Tupaia belangeri chinensis
CAAGGCCGTGGGGCCCGGGGGGCCAGCCGCTGACGTTGGCCAGGGCTGGTCGGGGCGGCCCGAAGAGTAATTTGTTGACTAGAAGTCGCCTCGGGTGTTTCCGGAAGGGGCCTAGAGGAGCCTGTGGAGTACGGGAGAGGGGTACCCGAAGAAAAACGAAGGGGCAAGGCTCCGGACTTTTAAGGCGGGAGAGCTGGGAGTGGGGGAGAGCAGACGTAGCTGCAGGGCCCACCTCCCTGGCTGAGGGGGCTGGCCTTCAGGGCTGCCGATTAAGCTCCTCCCGACAGCGTTCATTTCAAACTGCGCGACCGTTTCTCACCTGCCCTGCGCTAAGGCGGGGGCTGGACCCAATTCCAAGAGGGCGGGCTACGCGAGACTCGCGCCTTCCGCAATTCTCGGAGCGCATTTACGCAAGTGACGTCAGGCGCGAGCGCGAGCCCAAAGGGGGGAGGGGTACGTATTTGGCGTAAGGTGGGCGTAGAGTGTTCCCGCCATTGGCGGCGGTTAGGACGTTTACGTAACGGCCTGACGTAGGGGGAGACGCGTTAGACTGGGGGAAGGTTCTAGAAAAGCGGCGGCAGCGGGTGTGGGGGGGGGTACGGCGGTGCGC
>NW_006199822.1:746429-749891 GCF_000334495.1 Tupaia belangeri chinensis
GTGCCTTCTCACGACAGCCCCAGGACGAGTCAGGCTCGCGTTCGTCCGCGGAGATCTCTCTCATCTCGCTCGGCTGCGGGAAATCGGGCTGAAGCGACTGAGTCCGCGATGGAGGTAACGGGTTTGAAATCAATGAGTTATTGGAAAGGGCATGGCGAGGCCGTTGGCGCCTTAGTGGAAATCGGCCTGCCGCCTCCGTGGGAGACCCGCAGGAAATCTGGCCGCTTCGGGAGCGCCCGCCTGGAGCTATTTCGGGGCGGGGGTCGTTGGCGGAGGCCTAATTGTACAAACACCTTCTCCACCCTCAGCCTCCCGGCGCCATTTCCCTTTACCGACCGTGGGGGATGGGGCGTCTCGCCGGGCGCCCGCAGCCCCGCGTTCGTGAAAATGGGGCGCGGAGGCGGGAATTTTCTTACTAGGTATTTAAAAACTCGCCGATTTGGGGGCCCCGGCGTCCCCACGTTGGAGTGTTTCTGCGGGCGTAGGGTCCTCGTGAGCGAGTCTGCGGAGCTTCCCCTCCCCCTCTCCCGGGAACCGGATTTGGCGGCCGCCATTTTCATGTGTCTCCTTCCTCGCAGCGTTTTTCTCTTATTTCTCTCAGTACTACTAGTTTAATTCCTTTGTAAAAGCCTAGACGTGGGTAACTTTTTTTCTCTTCTCGGGCTGTTTTCATATCGATTCGAGGTGGATTTCGAGTGTTGTGGGGTTGGATCTTTTAGAGTCCTGCGCACCTCGTTAAAGGCGCTCTGCCTTCCCCTCGATGAAATGGCGCCATTGCGTTCAGAAGCCTCACCGGGGAGCGCGCGCGGGGCGGGGGAGGGGGTGCCCGGATGGCCGGCGCGGTTGGCGACTAGGTTTAACCACCTGGGGCGTTGGGCCGATTTTAACACGAGCCACATTAGAGAGAAGCCGTTTTCCAGATCCTGTTTTTTTTTTTTTCCTCCTCTTCAGTAACGGTTTCATACGAGTCTGCAGTGATTAAAAAGGCAGTCTCGGGTAACAGAGAAGCAAAAAAATTAGGGTCCTCAGATTAGTACAGGCTGCAAGTATGGCGTAGAGGAAAAGAGGGAGGTTTTCGGGGATGCGGGCGGATAATCTTTTCCAGATCCTAAACTGTACTGATGGGTTTTGAATTATAAAACATTTTACGTGTTTTTACGGAGAGGTTTAATCGATATTGGGAGAAAGCCTGGACCATTGTAAATGATGAAAAAGAAAGTGATTTTTTTTTTTTTTTTTTTAGTTATACGTTGGCTAAAATGTGGCTCAGTCCTTCAATGCCCCCTAATGCTGTTTACAGAGCTGTATTAGACCTGGGCTGCTATGTTTTTGAACTTTGTCACTTTTCTCATTTATGTTTGCAATCATGGTTGATTACATTGATAAGCATAAGGTCTCAAGCGAAGGGGGGTCTATTTCTTTGACCCTAAGCACGTTTATAAAATAACTTTGTTTATAATCGATAGTGGACATCGGGTAAGTTTGGAAAAAACGGCGAGGTAAGTAATGAGTTTTTGCTTTTTGTTAGTGATTTGTAAGAATTGTAGATATACTTTCATTTCTAATTAGAATATAAGGAGATTTATTGACATTAAGAATAAGTTTGAAAATTCGAAGGTTTGTCTGGTCGGGAAACAATTTTAGAACACCCTCTCCAATGTCAATAAGAGCTAGTTAGGTGATTTCTGTTTATATTTCTTGATTTTTCAGAGTTTTAAAAACATGCTGGAGAAAGCAGCCTTTTTTTTTTTTTTTTTTTTTTTAAAGACATTCTAGAAAATGTGCATGTGGGGGGAGACCCATAGACCTCTGGGTTGAAAACGGTACTGCTGCTTGATAGGACACAATGTTTTTGCGTTCAAAATGTTCAATCTTGTAGATTTTATTACGCTTTCATAGCAGTGGGTCTTGGAAAATGACCTGTTCTAGATTATGAATAGTTTTAGTTTTGTTAAGGTAGTGCCTGCAAGTCAATTTTAATCTGTTTAGCTGGCATACAGGATACATTAATGCAGCAATTTGATTGTTGGTTTGTAGATTTTAAAATATTCCAGGCCATATTTTTAAGTTTTTGATATTAAAATTTGACACACTTAATTGTGCTGTGTGGATTTTCCGCTGACCAGTAAGTTCAGAAAGCCTGAGTTTTTGATCATGAATCTGGGAAATAAATGGGGTTGCGATGACTAATATTTCTAGTGGTTTTTAAAATTTGAGATAGCTGTGGGCAAAAATATAATTGTTAGCTGATTCATCATTCAAGATTGTTCAGTACTGTAACTTAGGAGTGCCCATCAAAACCAGTAAGTTGAGATTTTTTTTTAAGCTTCAGGTGCTGCTGGTCATAAATTAATTAGCCTTTGTTGTGAGAAGTTAATTTTAAGGCTATTTTTACATTTCTTGAATGTTTTTGTATGGAGAAAATCATACTTGTCATAATAGTTTTTTGGTCATAATAGTTTTTTGATGGACAATATGTAGATTAACCGTGGGGGCAATTAAGGGAAATTCAGTCTGTCACTTTTCAGATAACTCAATATTGAAATGAGTGGTAAAGTTTTATTTATAATCGAGTTATTTTTTACATTAAGATCTAAATTAGAGTGAAGTTAATTCTGTGTTTTTAGAATATAGAATTGAATGCACATTTTGTTAATTCTAAAACCCTTCAATGACCACAGAATTTAAGGTTTTATGTTGAGTAAATTTAGGTTGAGCATTAATGACTTTGAAACTTGTATAATTCAACTGAGGAAGATTTTTTTTTTTTTGGTGTAACACAACTAATAATGCAGTTTAACATATGGTTTAAATTTGATGTAAGTTTTTTTTTTCCCCCCCAGAAAACTTTAGAAACTGTTCCTTTGGAGAGGAAAAAGGTACTCTGCCAGCAGGTCACCTCATATTTAAGAATTTAATTTCCTGCATACAAAGAGAAAATGTAAATAAAAATTGAAATGCTGTTTTCCTTTGCAGAGAGAAAAGGAACAGTTCCGTAAACTCTTTATTGGTGGCCTAAGCTTTGAAACCACAGAAGAAAGTTTGAGGAACTATTATGAGCAATGGGGAAAGCTTACAGACTGCGTGGTATGTTAACTATAGAAGTCTGACAGATAGTAGCCCTCTTACCTGTTTGACTTCTGTTCAGGAAGTGACTTAAACATTTAGAGTAAATCAGTATTCCTAGCAAAGAAAAAACTTATAATCTGTGTCACTAGTGTGTAACACAGATACTGAGATCAGATGCTAAAATTTCCTCCTTTGATTTTTAAGGTAATGAGGGATCCTGCAAGCAAAAGATCAAGAGGATTTGGTTTTGTGACTTTCTCATCCATGGCTGAGGTTGATGCTGCCATGGCTGCGAGACCTCATTCAATTGATGGGAGAGTTGTTGAGCCCAAACGTGCTGTGGCAAGAGAGGTAAGCAAAACATACCTTGTGTAATGGACATGAAGACTGCTT
>NW_006199822.1:749922-813173 GCF_000334495.1 Tupaia belangeri chinensis
GCTGAAGATGAAAATGTAATTTTTGGAAGAGTCAAGTTTAGCCAGCGCTGCCCTCCCCCCCAGCTGCATTGAGTTCCTGAACTTTTTAAGTAGTTTATTATTAAAAACACTGTTGATATAGGGGGGTGTGCTTATAATCCCAGCTACTTAGGAGGCTAGGGCAGAGGGATTGGGAGTGCGAAGGCAGTTTGAGCAACAACACAACTTGTTTAAACAACAAAAAGGTTATAGTGTAAGCTTTGTACAGTATAAAGATGGTGTGCTTGCAGTCATGCTGTGGTTTCATCTGCCAACAATGATAACGTTTTCTCCCCGCTATTTTAGGAGTCTGGAAAACCAGGGGCTCATGTAACTGTGAAGAAGTTGTTTGTTGGTGGAATTAAAGAAGATACTGAGGAACATCACCTTAGAGATTATTTTGAGGAATATGGAAAAATTGATACTATTGAGATAATTACTGATAGGCAATCTGGAAAGAAAAGAGGCTTTGGCTTTGTTACTTTTGATGACCATGATCCTGTGGATAAAATTGTTTGTAAGTGTCCTTAGGCACACTAAGTACCTGACTTAAATGATTTAAGCTTTTGGTGTGTTGATGTCAAAAATTTTATTAAAAGGTAAACTTGTAATTTGGTTACTATAATAGTGATTAACAGAGTCTGAATTTTTTCATTCCAGTGCAGAAATACCATACTATCAATGGACATAATGCAGAAGTAAGAAAGGCTTTGTCTAGACAAGAAATGCAGGAAGTCCAAAGTTCTAGGAGTGGGAGAGGAGGTAACTTTTATTTCAGTTTTTCTTTCTGTCTTTGTGTAAGTAACTTGGTACTAACCAAAGCATTTTATTGTAGGCAATTTCGGTTTTGGAGATTCACGTGGTGGGGGTGGAAATTTTGGACCAGGACCAGGAAGTAACTTTAGAGGAGGATCTGGTAAGTTCATGTTCTAAGTGTTAGAAGGGTGAATGTGCTTGATTCAAAGTGTATGAACAAATACTGAATTAGAGTCCACTTGAATTTTAAATTAAAGTGGGTTTTTAAATAGGTGGTAACCTGGTGTCAGATTGGCCAAGTGAGAAGTAGTGGAGATTAATGATAAAATCTTTGTCTGTAATCAAGGAAAATCTATTGTAGATCCTCTTATGGTTTTCAGTTTTTAAAACAAAATGTCATTGCAATGGCTTAAAAATTAGGTGCTTCTGGAACCATTCAGTGGTGTGATTTAGGCAGCTGAATCTCATGTGGTCAACTGAACCAGTTTTGAAAAAATCCTGGGTGGGGGTGCACAGATCTCAAAGAAATGGAGAGGGATTGCTGCCAGGTCATCCCCCATGGGGGGGTTTCCTTTCTTGGTCTCCTTCCCCAGCCAAGCGCATATGTCCTCAAACAAATTTTTCTTTTCAGTTTTTTGCTACAGGGTAATTGTGCTTGCTACACAGGGAAAGTAAGAAACTCCCCTCATGGTAGCTATGCCACAATCCCTTCTCTGTTCTTTCGGGATTTGGGCCACACACTTGGCAGGTTTTTCTAGGCCCCAGACTGGGACTTGAACCGCACACTTGGCCATGTGGGATCCAGCTGCCCCCACATCTAGCAAATTAAAAAAAAATGATTCTTAATAACAGGTAAAATTTAACATCAAGACATCACTTAAAGGCTTTATGGTATCTGACTTTGCTAGAAATTTTGTTTTCAGGCTTTAGATTATTTATTCATTTGGATTGATGTAGTGAGTGTAAACAGAAAATGCCATCCAGTGACATTCCTGTGTATAATGAAAGGAAAAAAGTCTCTTAAATAGTGCCTTGCTAAAATTTAAGCTCAAGAGCTAGGTAGTTTTTATATAGTAACGTTTACATTGCATTTGTATGTTTATGGATAAACTGGTAACATTTTGGTATATTATGTCATAAGGTTTCCAGTTTTTCATACTGAGGAATATTAATTGAATGTGAGGCAGAGGAATTAGTATGTAAAAATGAATGAGGTGTAACAGTCATCTATTTCTTAATCCTTCACAGATGGGTATGGAAGTGGACGTGGCTTTGGGGATGGCTATAATGGGTATGGAGGTGGACCTGGAGGTCAGTTTCTTCATGTTGCTTTGTGTGACTTAAAATTTAATCCCTTTGCATGTATGTGTGGTTGAATGTATTTATCAAAATTTGAAAATGTTCTACATGTAAAAATCTAAAATATTATTTATTCTTGGTTTTTCCTTTATAGTTTATTTTAGCTGTTAAAATAGTAGCATGGAGTGCAAATCACCTGTATAGATTAAATGAAAATTTAAAGATGTTCCATTGTTTCTTAAGCAAAAGAATTAGCCCTAAGTATGATTTTTATGTGTGCTAATAAGAAAAAGTAGAAATACTAGATTTGGTTTGAGGTCAAGACATAGGTACAAGTAGGAACAGTGTTGTCTTAGTCGTATTGATGTATTCTCCCAGAAAATTTTTTGTAAAAACACTAAGGAACTTCAGTAAAGTATATGGGGCTATAGATATAAGATTATGAATCACTAAGACATACTAAGTGACATGTTAGATGTTTCTGTAGAGTACAAGGAAGGTTGTTAACTTAGGAAGAGATACTTAAAACTACGAGCTAGTAATAAACCTTTTTATTTTTTGCTACTCATTGGGTATATATGACCAGTCTCTTCTATCACTGTTCACACTTTGAAACACAAATTTTAATTGTGAAAGCTGAGGGTTTTTTTAATCTACTGTAATTTGAGAGTATGCCAGCTGTGAATGTTGGCTTATTTCTGGTTCTTCCATTTCTACTGAGGGAAATGAGCAGATTGCTTAAGAAAGACATGTATTAAATTTATAGGGAAATAAGAGGGGAGAATCTAATCTTTTAGGCAAGTAGGATGTGACTTTTCTAATTAATCCCAATAGTTTTATACCACTAGTGTGCCTGCAGAATGCTTGTCCCCAGACTTATAAACTTATTTCACGATACCTTCAAAAAGGACCTTTAAATACAGTTATAGGGGGCGCTAATGGCATTATATGTATTTTAAGGTTCCGTAAATGGTTTTATCCAGGCAGTTGTGGTAGCCCTCAGTTGTTTACCAGGGGTCCGTATTCTGCACATTTGAAACTTTTAGATTTATAGTGTGTTACTTACAAAGTAAATACTTCGGAAAGGTGGAAACGGGTTTGATAAGAGAGTTCAAATGGCATTGAAAGTATTAAGTAATTACTTAAAGGCTTATTTTATAATAGGTGGCAATTTTGGAGGTAGCCCTGGTTATGGAGGAGGAAGAGGAGGATATGGTGGTGGAGGACCTGGATATGGCAACCAGGGTGGGGGCTACGGAGGTGGTTATGACAACTATGGAGGAGGTAATAAATTAACCTGCAACCTTTATGTGGGGATTTGGTTTGGAATTAATAAATTAACGTTTGAGATTTTTCATCAATATTTTCAGATGCCTTTAAAATAAGAGAATTATGGATAGGTGTTTTGCATTCTGAATTTTATGAGCTTTGTTCTAAAACTATACCAATGGTTTAATGTTTGAATTGTTCTGAGGGCCATTATAATCCAATTTTTTTTTCAGGAAATTACGGAAGTGGAAATTACAATGATTTTGGAAACTATAACCAGCAACCTTCTAACTATGGTCCAATGAAGAGTGGAAACTTTGGTGGTAGCAGGAACATGGGGGGACCATATGGTGGAGGTAATTTATTAACTAAAAACTAAAATTCTTCAGATTTTTGTGACTAGTCTTTAATAACTTAAGGAAGGATAACATACCACTGGATATGTTGACATGTATTGAATATGGAAATTTTGTAGAAAGTCTGCACAGTATTTTCACAACCCTAGCATCCTATTAATGATTGGGATGGATGGAGTGGACTGTTAAATGATATAAAAATAGGTTGGACTGAGTAGGGAGAGTAATTTAGATATTTAAGGGGGGACTTTTTTTGACTTTGGTTAATCTTAACACACTGCAAAATTGCTGAGCACATTATAAGTGGTATGTTTTAAAGATGAGGCTCTTTGAAAATGTAGTCCCAAGCCAATGCCTTGTCTTAGTACTTGATACATTATTTATAGTAGAATTCTTTAACAAGAATTATGAAGAGGGCTTTTAGAAGTATCAGTACAGTGGACAGTATTAAAATGACTGAATCTGAGTAATTCCTTTAAGTGATTTGGTTAATTAGACACAGGGTTATAATCTGCCTATTTTTGAAGAGGTAATGGGTATAAAATAGAATTGCCTGTAGTGTTGAGTTACTCATAGGAAATCAAAGTAAATTTGCTTTTTCTTGCTGTTCCAACAACTCTAGGAAACTATGGTCCAGGAGGCAGTGGAGGAAGTGGGGGTTATGGTGGGAGGAGCCGATATTGAGCTTCTTCCTCTTTGCCATGGGTAAGTAGCTTTAAGTTTTACAATTATTAATATCTTGGGAGACTTAGCTGCAGGAGTAAAAGCTTTTTAGGATCATGTTATCTTTCCTTAAAATCTGGTTAGATGGATAATTTCATAACCTATTTTTTTTTTACTCTTTACTTCTGTTGAAACAGGCTTCACTGTATAAATAGGAGAGGATGAGAGCCCAGAGGTAACAGAACAGCTTCAGGTTATCGAAATAACAATGTTAAGGAAACTCTTATCTCAGTCATGCATAAATATGCAGTGATATGGCAGAAGACACCAGAGCAGATGCAGAGAGCCATTTTGTGAATGGATTGGATTATTTAATAACATTACCTTACTGTGGAGGAAGGATTGTAAAAAAAATGCCTTTGAGACAGTTTCTTAGCTTTTTAATTGTTGTTTCTTTCTAGTGGTCTTTGTAAGAGTGTAGAAGCATTCCTTCTTTGATAATGTTAAATTTGTAAGTTTCAGGTGACATGTGAAACCTTTTTTAAGATTTTTCTCAAAGTTTTGAAAAGCTATTAGCCAGGATCATGGTGTAATAAGACATAACGTTTTTCCTTTAAACAATTTAAGTGCGTGTGTAGAGTTAAGAAGCTGTTGTACATTTATGATTTAATAAAATAATTCTAAAGGAAATTGTGTAATTATAGACTTTTTATTTTAAATAAGTTAAGGAGTGGGTAGTATAATTAAGGTCCATTGCAAAGTTGTTGTTGTATTTGTGTAAGAAATGCTGGTCAGATATAAGTGTGTTGTCTGCAATTCATCAGGATTAAATTACCTAGATAACTTAAGGGATATCTCTGCAAGGAGAAACACCTTTTTAGATCTTTTAGATGCTGCTTCTTCAATGCAAGGAAAGGAAATAACCCCAGCGAGGTACTCTTCAGGGACACAGGTCTAGTACAAGAGAACTCTTGACGGCTACTAAATTCAGCCAGTCTTAAAAAACTGTGCTGTTTCTACAAAACATTAACTACATAGTTTATAAGGATGCCAACGAAAGCTGAGGGTGTAGAGCAAAATAGTTCTAAGCTTCAGTTAAACTTCTTTAGGTAAGATCTTATTTACTTTTCCTTTCTTAATTTTCCTCCCTAAAAGATAAACTAATAACTCTTCAATGGTCTTTCAGTATAGTGGTTCTTATGTAGTTTAACATAGCTATAAATTGAGTTTAACAATTATAAACTCAAAATAATTTTTATAAACCCTGTTTTCCAATCTGTCATTTACTTAAATTATTTTGGTTGTGTTTCCCTTTTTTTCCTTCTTTCCCACCCCCTCCCCCCTCCATGAAGATTCAGGTGCTTAACATATCATTTTTTTCCCTGCTGGAATTTTAGCATTGATATGAACCATGGACAAGTATATTCTGCTGCCACAAATAGTAAAGTGCTTCATTTCAACAGCTGAGGCAAGCCAAGTGATCATTAATAAAGCTTTTCTTGGTTCCTTCAGTGGTGTTGGTAGTAAAATGGTAGGTAAAAGTTAGGCTGCAAATTCAGTAAATCATGAGATTTCCCATCATTACACCCTTGTGTATTCACATTTGGATCAAGCATTTTGAGAGAAATAGGTTTCTTTTAAAAATAAAGACTTTTTGTTCTATTATTCTATGCTTCTAACTTTCGTACTTATTAGGCTGAGAATGAAAGAGAAGGTAGGGCAAGGCGGTTTGAATCTTTTTCAGATGATAGTTTGTCTACATTATAAATCCGTGTATCCACTACCAAATAGTTGGGTTTACTTAAATATGGTAATTCTTGCCCAGTGTGTCCTACCCTTAAAGAGAGAGATGGAGATTGCTGAAATTCAAAACTAATTTATCGTCAGAATTCGGTTGCCTGGCTTTATTGCCTTTTCAGAAATGTGATATTCAGGGCTTATTCTACTGTATGCACCAGTGAGTCTTCTTTGATCCTAAGACCACCACTGAAGTTATTTAGGTTCTTTGGACAAACATGATAAACTTCTTCAGATACTTTTTTTTTCCTTTGGCAGGAAGGTGTCTTGCTGCAGGTAACTAATGAAGAAGTGGTCAACCACAGAGTCTTCAAGAAATAAGAAATTCTGTACCATCTGAAAGTAGTTCTTGTTGGTGCCTTCATTTAAAAAGCACTTTTTAAGACAAAAGGGAAATGTTTTCTGATAAAACAAACTTCATTTAGTATAGGTTCTTGATATAAAACAATTACAAAATGAGTGTTGTTTGTAAAACAGTTACATCAAACTAGCTAGTGAGATAAATGTATGTTTTAAATTAGGTTTTGTTAGACAGATTAAAATTCTATTTTAAATATAAAGTTTATAAAATAAATACTTTTGTATCCAAATACGTGGTGTAATGTTTACACATACAATGTGTGAATCTTGTTCTATAAACATTCAGTTGTTTAATCATCCCCTAAATTTTTAAAGCAGTTTCACAAAGCTATGCATATTTCCATTTTTCTTTCATTAAGAAATGAGAGAAGCATTGTGGACATAATTGGCTGTCCCTAATAAAATGCTGTTCTTTAAGCATTATGTATATTCAGCGTTTGAATACTGCAATTCTATGGCTTTACCTTACATGTTTTAACATTGCTGGTGGTTTTGAAAACAGATTTTAACCACCTAGAGTGGTCCAAATTAATGGCTTATGCTGAGAACTGAGGCTCAAAATCTTAATTGGTCAACTGTTCTGTCATTTTATACGTAGTTGATATTAAAAGTACAATCTTTAAAGGGCTAAGTGTTGTAGATAGACCTTATTTTCCTGAATTAAGCCAGAATAGCAAGAGTAAAATTGACTTGCTGAAACTACAATTTTGGTTTTGATAGTGGTAACAGAGCACACAGGTAAGTCAAAATACTGTTGCCAATACAGAACTGAGCTCTTATGTATTCCAAATAATGACTGTATCCATTGACAACTATAAGCCTATTATAGTACTTCTCAAAACTAGGGAAAACAAAGTTTAACCTTGGAAGTAAGTCAAGATATAACACATGACTTCACAATACTTAATAACCACAAGGTCAAGTGACTATCACATGGGGAAAGTAGGTAATGCTTGAACAGGTTGAAATAAGCTAGCGTATAAAGATGAAGCTTTATTTGAAATAGTGCTATCTATTCAGAACAGGCAATTTTTTTGTGTCTAGTATATTGAGGTGTTTAGACAATCAGGTTTGAGGCATTGGCGTCCTTAACCCTTCACAATTTGGTATATTGGTATACTTTTATTTAACTCTTACTGTTGTGTGGTACATTACCTCAGTACTTTGCATTTTAGAGCAATAGTAACTCAAGCATCTGGGTCACTGGGAGCAACCTAGCTGTTAGAGCTCAAGGTTCCAATCTGCAAGTGAAAACTGCAAAGTCAAATACTAACAGTATTCCAAGGGGGCAAGGAAAAAAGCCACAGATGACTACTGCATTTGGTAACGACACTACAACATGGGAGGGGAAGGAATGCTGTTCTTTCATTGTAAAGCATTTCATACACTTTGATGGAACAGGTTCTTCTATAATAAAAATTTTAAAAATCTTAACTACTAGGTCATACTAAAATGTAATTTGCGGACACTTTGAGTCAGACCTTAGTTTGCAGTTAATCGAGTGGGTGTGCAGCTGCAAAAGGTAAGCATCACTTAATTCCAGAACACCTGAAACACATTTGTGACTTAATATTGGAACTAATGTTCCTAGGTGGTTCACAACATAACCCCATAAAGTTTTAAAGCCACTGGCATTGGGACTGATGGCTGGTTGGGGGAAAGGGGTCCAAGTTTTAGAGTGGTATTTAGTTAAGTGCCAAGTGACCTGGCCTTAACTTCTAAAGGGCAGTGGTCAAACAGCCCAGTCTTGAGATGCTCCAGATGGGAACTTCATTCACGGAGGTTATATGTAATATGAGAATGAGATTTCACCTGTTAAAGCATTGTGTTCACATGGTGCCTTAATATGCTAGATTTCACTTTCAGCTTGGCTTCTCACCATTTCATTGGGAATTATTTCATGCAGTCTTTCCATTGGGATGGGTTCAAAAAATGAAGATTTTGGGGGCAGGAGGTGGTGCATACTTAAATTGCATTTTAAAGGCCATACTGGAATGGCTTGATGTAGGATTTTGAGCTCATTACTAAGCACTTCAGGAAACACTTGGAGGTATTATAAAAGGCTGTTTAAAAGGAAAATCTCAACATTCTGGTGGATTATTCCCAATTTAAAGTCTCAAACTGGATCTCGCTCATAATTTGGCAGGTTGGTTTAGCTGCTGTGATTGCTGAACTAAGATGGGAGGGCAAAGTCCTGGTCTTAACGATTTGAGACAAGCTTTGGGCTAGTGTCAACACAAATCCTTGACTCAAGTCCTATGTGAGGTTTCTGTATTGTGTGTATGCTACACTGGAATGATTGATTTATGTGCCCTGAATCCAGTATGTTCCTAGGTGTGATTTGGGGGCTGGTATGGTGCATGGCAAATTAGGTAACTGAAATCGGCGTCGAAAGTGGTAAGTTCATTTTTGATCACAGTGTACCAAACATTAAGTCACGAGCATTTTTATTTCTAGCATTCTCCATTTTTCCTGCTGTTTTAAGGGTTTGATGAAAAGCATGCTGTCTGATGAGGCCAAATAAATAGTCTTGAAGCCAATAGGGTTTGGGGCCAGCAGTTACAATGGCTGCTGCTGAACTCCCATGTAGTTGACTGTGGTATGAATCCCAGACCCAGTGGCTTTAACTCACACCAGGCGCAGGTGTGTGCATGTCCAAGAGATCACAAGAGAATGGAGAAGGGATTGCTGCAGAGCCATCCCCCTTCCCTCCAGAGGGGGTGATGTCTCACTTAGTGTCTCTGGCAAGTGCACAAGCCCTGTAGCAAAAACCTTAAAAAAAAAAAAAAGTTCGTTTTACAAAAGGTACTATAGGATTTTCTGTGACGGTGCCTGGTTCATCTGAAAGTATCAGGAAGTATGGTCTAAGAGCAGTCAATACACATTTTTGAAAAATATCTGCTACCAAAACCTAGGGTTTGAAAGATGACTTGACCCAATTCAAAATGGGAAAGACTACAAAATTAGGATTATAAACACTGCCTTTCTGTAACCCAAGATATTGACACTACATCATATGGGATAAATTAACCTCAAGTACTCCACTTTCTAAAAACTTGGAAATTAAACAGGCTAACTGTACACATTAAATTTTGTTGTAAAAATTTGGCTGGGTGAAGTAAAACAATTGAGAAACTACATGACCTGTTTTGAATAAATCCAGTATTCAGACACTATAATTTCTAGGGTTAGGTTCACCTGGTTCTCCCGTCGTGTATTTTATTCAAGTTATTTTTTCAATTATTTAAAACATCTTTTGAGTGGTTTCAGTATTCCTGTTCTTTGGTTGTAAAATCTGTAAATTCACCTTTTGACTCTTACTGGTTTAGTTTTCCTGTATAGTGAGGTCTCAATATTCTTAGAGGCCATCCATTCAGACTGGCTTTACTACTGCCAGGAATCCCATGGTTTAATATACACACAAGGAGTTCTAGTTCTGAATATGCAGGTAGTTTCACTCTATCTCTGCAGTTAGGAGACACATCTGTGGCCTAAACTACCTTTGGTTGCAGGTCTTTGTCTCACTCCCATCCCCTAAGGCCTTAGTGCCCAAGTACTAATACTTTAAAGCTCTAGTTTAGAGCTTTGCCACTTCTAATAGTAGAAACTTTGATAGGGGAAAATTGTTCTGTGCTGACGGTAAATAAGCTTAAAGTTTCTGTATGAAAGGGAAAAAATTTAATTTTCGTAAGTTCAAGTATAAAATTTTCCACAGAAGGTTGGTTTATAAGTTAAATATTCATAAAAAGTATAACAGCTCTTGGGAGGCTCACTCAACTCCATTGCAAACTAAATGAAAATGTTAAAGCTATTTTGTATACGTATCTTACAATGAGAGCCCATGTTTGTTGAAGTGATCACCTCAGCAAAAGTCAGGTTTTTGTGTTGCCATAGTCTTGGATAACATTGAGTTCTGCATATAGCAGGAAAGGTGGCTTCTCCTAATTTTCCCACAAGTGTAATCTTGAAATTCTTAATGTCCATCAAAACTGTACTTAACAGAAATAAAACTCGCCATTTGGAAGTGGTAAAGGCTAACTTTGAAAGCATTTTTATCTGTAATCCAAGTAGGTTCTGAACATTACTACTTTATCCACATGATGGAATCCATCTTCAGTTTCTTTCAGTTTTTCTCTTTCAGGTTATGGAGTTTATGTTTCATTATGTTAATAGCTTTGTTACACTGGGCTTGCTCTCTCTTGAGGTTTTCTTTCTTTCTTTGTAAATTATATACATCATCTTCCAGATTCAAAATTAGGTCTAATTTGCGTTTACGGCAGTTCTGAGCAGCAACTTTATTTTTCCCTCTTCTTCTGATATCACGGATGAGCGAGACTTGCAAGTCTGTCAGATAGTACCTGGTTAACATGCTGTTGAAAGAATCAACAGGCATGCCGACAATTTCATCCACGGAAAAAGGAATATGCAGAGCTTTAGCACGTCTTTCATCCCGACTTAAGTTTTTATCCGTGTCATTAAGGTACCCACTTGTTATTTTCTGTGACTTCTCAGGCCATGGTAAAGATTCAGAAGTGGATTCCAGTGCACTTGACTGTAAGTGGTAAGTGTGGTTATGAAATACATACTGGAATGCAAGGTCCCTGTGAAAAGCAGAGTCATTCCTATGACCCATGTGACAAAGCTTAGTGGATTCTGAGTAGTAGCCTCCTACAGCTCCTTCTAAGTCATGATGGGAGGGAGATTCAAGGTCACTACTGTAACCTGTAGCACCTTCATCACACATGGAGTGAGAAGAATTAGATTTGGTGACAGAGGTGCTATTGTGACTGGAATTTAAGGAAAGGCCAGAATCAGAATCAGGTTCTTCAAAAAGCTGTGAAACTTCCATTGGGTCAAAACCCTCTTCCATTGCCAATGACATTAAATTTATCTCATCAAATATGTTTACATCAAGGTCATATAGTAGGTCTTGGCTTATTAGATTGTGCATGTGGTCATCAGCAGGTGGAAGAAATCCTGTCAGGTTAGCTCCAGGAAGCGTTTGCTCAGGACTGGTGGACTGAGGATTTAAGTGTAGAATTGGTTCTTGTGTCTGTGGTGCCCTCGCCACTGGATCTCTTCTAAGTGTATTGTTGGGACACCCCAACATAGCCTCATGAAGATTCACGTCATGACTTATGGCCTGGCTAAAATTTACATTAAAATGTACTGAAGAATTTGTGCCATCATTGCTACTGCCCAAAAGAGGGATAGCTCCTGATGAAATGCCCTGTAGAGGGAAGAAAAAAAGCACTTTTAAGTTTGCATAACCCTATTTCAAAAGCAGTTCTATTACCTAATAAAACAGTTGATACTTAAATAGCAAGTGATGTTGGTTATGAACTACTCTAGTTAAAATATAGGCAATATTATAAATAGTATGAGGCAAAATCAGAGTGTATTGGGAGAAATTGTTCTGAATATTAAAACCTTTAAGAAAACTCAGTATAAAAGCTGATCTCGTTAAGTAATACAATCTTGTAATTTACTGCTTTATGATAAGATGCAACTCATCCTAGTTGTTGGCAGTCTAAACCCACATTGTAGAGGGTCAAGAATAGCTATAGTGAAGTTATCTATGGAGGGGAGAACTTTTAAAAGACTTCTTAGCATAATCAGTGAGGATGAATGACAGAAAAAAAGCAATGTCTTAGATTGTCAGTTTATTACTTCAGTATAGGTTATGCTTTGGGGATTATTTGTAAGGAGGAATGGGATGCCTGCCTACTCGGTTAACTATCCAGAGTTCAAGTGTTTCTGTAAAGAGTGCTTAACTAATCACTTGACAGTAAATTAAATGTTAGATAAGGAATACTGTTTTAAACTGTTATGTCATACAAGTAAAAGAGTTGTGTTTATTTACAGAGATTAGCTGCAAGATACAAGTTGAGGTTCCAAGCCAAGGTTCCAGTACCTCCAATGAGTTTTCAGGCTGTGATGAAAGTAACTGAAATAAATCTTCTGTAGAGAAAGATGTATCTGTCCCATTTAGATGTCTCTGTAGGAAAACAAAAGGTGCATTTTTAAGACAGACTCAGGCAGTTGTTTGGGACTTAATCTTGAGGAATAACCAGGTTTTGTCTCCAGGCTGTACTTTTGACTTTTTTTCTTGGTTGGGAGTTTTACATTCTCTTCTTTTAATAACTTAATGTTTAACATACATAATCTCTACTTTCTTCCTAAACAAGGACGCTTAACTCCAAACTCATCCACCATTTGTGCCCTAACCATCATTATTCTTTTTTTTTTTTTGAGAGGTTTTTGGTATAGGGCACATGTGCTCACCAGAAAGAGAGAGAGAGAGCAAGAAGTCACCCCCCTCCCCGGAGTGGAGGGGGGATGGCCACGCCACAATACCTTCTCCATTTTCCTCTCGGGATCCTAGGCATGCACGCACACATGCCCAGCATGAGTTTAAGCCACCGGGTCCAGGACTCGAACTGCGGCCAACTACATGGGAGACCAGTGACAAGCCATTATGCCAACTGCTGGTCCCCCTAACCATCTTCTATGTAATTTTTGGCTAGTATTGTTGGTTCCAATTTTCTTTGGCCCTCTGTAGCCAGCTCTCTTTAATTGGGTTACAAAACTTTGTAATTTTTACAGTCAATACCTCTTTATATGTGCCTAAATATTTTACCACTCCTTATATTACTCATCATTGCTTCATCTTACAACTGCTTTTAGGGTTTAGCTTCTTACTTACTGAAATACATCCCTTTATTTACTTTTAAAAATTTTTCAGCAGGCATGTGACAGGGAAAATGGGAATGCACCCCCCAAGAGGACAACCATCCTGCAATGCAATCCCTTCTACATTCTGTTGGGATTTTGGGTATGCATCCACAGGTGCCTAGAGTTTTTGCTTTTTTTCTCCTTTAGTTTTTTGCCATAGGACATGTACACTAACAGAGATGGGGGGGTGGGGGACGTAAGAAATCACCCTCTTGTGTGGGTGGCTTGCAACAATCCCTTTTCCATTCTCTACTGGGGATTTTGGGCATGCACGCAACAAGTGCCTGGGGTGATTTTCAAGCCACAGGGTCCAGGACTCAAACCATGGTCAACCATGTGGAAGTCCACTGCCTTCACCATGACACTACCTGTTGGCCCCATGCCTGGCCTGTTTTTTCAAGCCGCCAGGTCCAGGACTCAAACAGCAATCGGCCATGTGGGATCCAGGTGCATTCATCACACAACTGACTGGCCTGAAATAACTCCTTTGATAGTTCCTTTTAGAGAGGATCTTGTGTAGTAAATTCTCTTAGCTTTTGTAACCTGGAATTAATATTTTGCCAATGTTTTTTTCCTCAGTATTTTTTGTCTTATAGCATTTATTACTATCGATAGCTTTGCTATTAGTATTTTTATAGCAAATTCTTTTTCCCCCCTCAAGTAATTTTTTTTTTTTTTTTTAATTTGCTAGAGGGCACTTGTGCTAACCAGAGGTGCCAAGAAAGCACCACTATGGGCAACGGTTATGCAGCAAACCGTTCTCCATTTCCTTCCTTTTGTGATTTTGGGCATGCATATGCATGCCTGGCGTGTTTATCCAAGCCACTCTCTTCCAATTTACTCTTTCCTTCTAATCTGCTACTCACCCCTTTCACTGAGTTTTTAATTATCTTAGAATTGCATTTAGGCAGTTTTTAAACACGTAAAAACATAGTATCACTTCTTATAAGTTTATTCATTTATTCTTATTCACTTATTCCATAAGTGAGTGAGGGAGAGAGAGAAAAGATAGCACCTCCAACAGTCTTAATGCCAACTTCAGCCAGCCTTGATCAAGGCATGCATATAACTAATGCACTCAGAGGGGTCTCCACACATGGTTCCAGTACCTTCCCAGGTGGGTTACCGTGGAAGAACACCCGTGCTTTACTACTGTGCCACCGACCCATCCCCTCCTTTGGTCTTGCCTTACAGATTTTGTTATTTGAACAATATTTATAAACAACTTGATTTTAGACTCTTTTTCAGAGAATTTTCAAATCATGACAGCTTTTGCATGACTTTATTCTAAATTATTTGTAATTTTTAAAGGGGGGGCATATCTTTGTTGGGAACTGTTTTCTGTATGGATCCCTCACATCAAGCATTAACAAGAGTTATGTCAGTTTGCATTTTTCTCTGCAAGGACTAGTGTTTTTCTTTTTAAATTTGCTATAGGGTGCATCTGTCTGCTCACAGGATGGAGGGAGGGTGAGAGAAAGTGACAAAATCACCCCCTGGGCGGTTGGCCATGCTGCAATTCCTTCTCCACTCTCCTCTCAGGATTTTGAGCATGCATGCACACACTCCTAGTGTTTTTCAAGCCGCCAGGTCCAGGACTTGAACCATGCAGTTGGCCATGTGAGATCCAGAACCTTAACCATCATGCCACCTGGTGGTGGCCCTGTCTGTTTTTCTAGGACACTAAAGATACCATTTTCTAGGTCTTTGGTTGGGTCAGGAGTCTTGATTATGATAGTAGTGTGGAATCAGAGCTCTGCAGCCTCATTGGGGTTCTGATTTCTAGAAGGTGGATAGAATTGTTCCAGTTCTTCTATCCTGGACAGGAGAGGCTTTGCGGTTGGCCATGCTGCAATTCCTTCTCCACTCTCCTCTCAGGATTTTGAGCATGCATGCACACACTCCTAGTGTTTTTCAAGCCGCCAGGTCCAGGACTTGAACCATGCAGTTGGCCATGTGAGATCCAGAACCTTAACCATCATGCCACCTGGTGGTGGCCCTGTCTGTTTTTCTAGGACACTAAAGATACCATTTTCTAGGTCTTTGGTTGGGTCAGGAGTCTTGATTATGATAGTAGTGTGGAATCAGAGCTCTGCAGCCTCATTGGGGTTCTGATTTCTAGAAGGTGGATAGAATTGTTCCAGTTCTTCTATCCTGGACAGGAGAGGCTTTGAACATTCTGAGCTTTTAATGGGAAGCTTTCACCTCCCCCAGGCAAAACCTTGAGGGCTCATCTGCTCAACCTCAGTCTCTATCGTAACATGATTCTGGTTCCTTAATGCTCTTTAGCAGCTTTAGCGTCTATTTTAAATTCTGAACTTGAGTTCCTTTATCTTGTAGCTATACTTTCCTATCTAGCTTGTGAGTTTGCAATGCATTTTAAAAGTACTATCCATTATATTTGCCTGGAATTTGTTTTTGGTCTATGCATTGGGGCCTTATATGTTAGTGTCCACATGTGCTGTGCATCGCTCCCACTCCCACTTTTTACTTTAGGATTTCCTGTTTTGAAGATTCAGACCAGTTGGACTGATCGCAACATGTGTACAGATACTTCGTTTCTTTTTCTGCCAAATACTTTAGGTTCTTTGAAGCCCTGTTTTCAGGGTTCATAATACTAATTCTGTGGATTTTACAGGACTACTAACTCAATGCTAAATTGATAAGATTTCTTCATTGTAACTTCTTAACTAGAAAATTACACATTTTACTGGATAGTGGGACTTGTTGGCCTAGTCTGTTAATAATCACACACTTGGACTTACTAGTCTTTGGCCAACCATTGACCAGAATTTGTTGATGGTCACAAGTGAGGATATATAACATCAGCACAAATCTGTCCAGGTGCCTAAACAATCCTAAATGGTGGAGTGGTGGGTAATACAATTGAGAAAAAGAAATGATATTTAAAATACAAGTTTGGGCATAAGCATTATTCTTCTTCTTAAGGTCTTCATGGCCTAGTCCTTCAAGTTAGTCAAAGATGTGTTTCATTTATTAGTATTTGTGCCTGTTCCCTTTTTTTTTTTAGCACCTAGAAGATGGAGGGCTAAGGGCTAAACCCCTACCAGCTTTGTTCTGTAGCCCTTAGGTTGGGAGGTATCCATAGGAGGTACATGTAGGCAGGAGATGGGATGATGAGAGAAGAGATAGGTTCCCTTAAAGACAACAGTGTCTGGTGAGTCTCATCACTTCCAGCATTCACTGAGCATTGTTTCGCCCCTGATTCCCTTATGTTCTAATGGTGATAATGGCTTCATGCTGTTGCTATTCCCTGGGTGCCTTCCTATTTCTTGGTCTTTCCCTTAAATCTGTCCATCTCCGTTAACTTTAAGAAAAAAAGGTAAAAAAGAAAATCCCTTCCTCTTCATTGAATTCTTAGAATCTCACCAGGGTGTGCCTTCTATTTGAGGATTTTAACTGTGGAAAGCATTTGTTTAAAGGGACAGAGTTTCATTTGGGTCAAGAATTCACTGCATTTAAAATAGACCTATCTCTAAGTGTATCCAAAATATGTGTGAACATTTAACTTTATAAGAGATAGCTCAGTGAGAAGAGTTTATCTTCAGACCACTTAACCTACATACATTGTATACTACTTCCTTAATAACCTACAATCTTTCTGATTAATGGTGGAGCTAGAAAGAAGTTACCATCCAGGTATTTTTCCAGTATTGTCACCTGAAAGACTGGAATGCTAACAATTCACTGATCTGACAACTCATTTCTGTTTTATTTCAACAAACTATGGGAATCCCTGATAAGTAGTATCTCTGTTAAAGCAGATGGCTATAAATCATCAGAGCTACTGTAAGAAATGTTCTGTGTAAGGTGTATGAGAATGCTAACTAAAACTAAACTGATTCCACCCAAGCAATGGGCAGCTACACAGTGAGCAGCCATGCCCAATCACAACACAAGCACCCTTCAGTGATTACTTTGTTTCTGGAACATTTTGTCCAATTTGATTGTTCTATGTCAAACTGTATTTTAAATTTATCTCCAAGGAAGCTTCCTACTTCATCTATATTCTCATTATAGTTAATAAATGCTTACCATGTGTCTAGCAATAAATTACTACAGTAATTCAAATACGTAGAGATAACAGTTGTTGCTTTTCTGGGAAACCAAGTCTGGGAGTATAGGTAAAGAAATAATATATACCCAGGAGAAAAATAAACGAATAGATAAGACAATCTTGAAGTATTAAATAAGTGGTAGATTGTGGTAATAACAAATATGGTTCTTCCAGTATTTTAATATAAAAGTCTTTAGCCATCGATATGGCCATAGGGTGCATATGTGTTTGGGGAAAACTGTAGCAGTGATGAAGCCATACAAAGAATACACTAACTGGGACAGTCAGTAGTGTACCTATCTACAGTGCTGGAAGCCCTAGGCCAATGATGGGTTTGGATTCTGGGTTGACCTGATAACGCAGGTTCAGGTGTGCCCAAAATCCTGACCAACTAGAGGCCTGGAAGGAGGAGATCATGATGTGATGAGACACTGTCAGGGATGCTTTATCTTGCTCTCTCATGCTTACATACTTTCTCATGAAAGAAATAAACTTAAAAAATGTCTGTGCAAGTGGTGTGGTAGTTAAGGTGCTTGGTTTGAGTCCTGGACCTGGCAGCTTGGTAATCATAGCAGGTGTGTGTATGTGTGCGCCCAAATCCCAGAAGAAGAATGGAGAAGAGGGGATTGCAGCACGGCTATCCTCTCTAGGGAGTGACTTCTCACTTTTCTTTCCTCTGTCCCTCTTCAGCAAGTGTATGCACCCTATGGCAAAACCTTAAAAAAAAAATAATAAGGAAATAAAAAATCTAGATAAATGAGCAGAGCAGGGGAGAATATCACCTGGGAAAAGGCACAGGCGGGTACCAGGTACTGCATTTTAAGTTAAGTACTAAGAACCAGCAGGTAGCATGGTGCTTGGGGCGCTAGACCCCCATATGACCAACCATGGTTTGACTCTGGACCTGGTGACTGGCTTTACTACTTTCCTTCTTTCTCGTGAGCACATGTACCCTATAGCAAATTTAAAAAGGATAATAATAATAATAATAATATAAAAAAAGTAGAGTGCTAGATTGCAAGTGAGGGTTATAAAAGGGTTGAAGCTGGAGAGGTCACAGTGTGAAAGTGGGAAGGTTTCTTGGGATGAGCCCTCTGCCCCTCCCCTTGACCTAAACAACAGCCAAAGGGCCTCAAGGGGCCCATTTAGAATTTGATGTGTTTCCTGCAGGTTGGAGACACAGTGGCTAACTGTCTCAGCTGAGAAATAGAAAAGAAGAAGAGGCTAAGCATGGGCCTCAGTTAGGGCTAAATGTTGAACTGACAAAGGGTGAAAGTGAGTTTCCTGGGCCAGATGCCACTAAATATCCAGGAAGGATTCTTTTTTTTTTTAAAGAGTTATTAATTTTAAATTATGTTTATTATCATTATTCTTCTATATTGACCAGAGAGAGACAGAAAGGGAGAGTAAGAAAGCAAGCCTCCAGGTCCAGGACTTGAACTGTGGTCGGCCACGTGGGAGTCCAGCACCTCAACCACCACTCCAGGAATAGTTGGAGGTTGGAATCACATTTTCCCTTGTCAAAAGAAGGGCAAGTGAGGGACTCCTGGCTGTAGGGATGTCCAAAGAACCTGTGAAATGAAACTACCCTCCCTAATTACAAAAGACTTCACTGTATCCCACAGTCAAGGGAAACAATGTGAGGTTGGTACAAAGTCACACCTTTCCTGAGTTTTTATCCCCCAGAGTCACAGCCCCAGAGAGCAGCCTAAGTGGCAGAGTACAACCAGCTTAGAAGAAGAAAAGTCCACACATGCCATTTTCCACTTTAGACAGGCTGTAAGGCTATATAGCACATGAGAGAGGAGAGAAGGTGAATTTTAGTTCAGAGGGGTTGTTACTGTGTGTACTTGCCAGAAAGAAAAAGAGATGGCCATGCCACAGTCCCTTCTTTGTTTTCCTCTTGAGATTTTCCGCACACACATGCATGTGCCTGATGCAGTTTTTTTTAAAGAATTATTTTATTTAGCTTTATTATTATTTTAATTTGACCAGGAAGAGAGAGAGAGAAAGCGCAAGTTGCCAGGTCTGGGACTTGAATTGAGGTTGGCCATGTGGGAGTCCAGCATCTTTAACCAGGATGCCACATGCTGGGTCTCAGAGAGACTTTTATTTCTGAGTAGAAGTCACATTACAGGATCTGCCCTAGATTTCACCCAAGACACAGGGATGAAATAGTTCCCCTAGATTAGGGTAGACTAGGCTGGAGGAGACCAGGAGTGGTAGTGTCGGCAAAGAGAACAAAGCTATTTTTTTTTTATTTCAAATCAAGTATCATTTGGCCTCAGTTCCATAGCCTACTGGTTCAGGGTTGCTAAATCTCACATGGCCAACTGTAGTTTGCATTCTGGCCCTAACATGCCGGGTGCATGTGTAATTGCCCAAAATCTTGACAGGATTGAGGAATGGAAGAGAAGAGATTATGATGTGACTATGATCCATTGGGATGGTGCTCCCCCCTCACCCCCACAAGTGAACACATACTTTGGCAATTAAAAAAACAAGCCAGCCCAGTGGAGTGGTGGTTAAGGTGATGGATCCCACATGGCCAACTGCAGGTTTGAGTTCCAGACCTGGTGGCTTGAAAAACAATCCTGGCATGCGTGTGTGTGTGTGCCCAAAATCCCAAGAGGAGAATGGAGAAGGGACTGCGGCATAGCCATCACCCCTAAGGGGATGCTTTCTTACTTTCCCTTTGTCTCTTTGGCAAGCACACAGGCCCTATAGCAAATTGGAAAAGGAAAAAAAAAATAATAACTATGTGATGTTACAACATCAGGGGTCAAAGCATGGTATGTTCCTTTTTCCAAAGATATTCCAAGGCACAGCTTGAACTCCACTTCCTGGGTAGGAGACATGCTGAAACAGGTCATGACTGAGAACCACCTGCCTTCGAGGTGGAAATGCCATGTGGTTAAAGGTCTCTGGAACCTCCAGGCCTGTCTTTGGAGCATCTGTTTGCCAGCCTTGTAGGCAGGACCTTAGCAAGGCTGAATGGAAACTAGAGTGAAAGAAGTGGCGGGAAGTACAGGATGTAGAAAGAATTCTTCAAATTCATTTTTCTGTGTACCTTTTCTCATGGCTGTAGAATGTGGTTAGATAATGAGGACCCAAGGAGATAGTCCTATTGGGTTTTACCTATAGTCTAGTCCAGAGGTATAAAATAGGCTCCTGTATGCCCAGTGCTTAAGCTTGGCCTACCAAAAACTGACTGCTTTGTGCCCAAATTGGAATTGAGTCGGAATTAAGAGTGACTTGCTGTGGCATGCTCTCCAGGATCTGGCCAGTCTGGCTGCCTCCCCAGGTGGCTGGTTGAAGATTTCTGGGTTTGGAATGACAGTCATCTCTTTATCCCTTTCCTTGGCAAACAACCTAGGAAGACATGCTAGCAAGTTCCGGGGCAGGGGGAGGGGAGAGGTGAGATGCTTGCACACACAAAATAGAAAACAACTGTACAGGCTCATTCCTTTGTAAGTCAAATGAACACTCCCACAATTTTTTAAAATATGTATTTTCAAGTCTCAGATTTGTTAGTAATAAAGCACACTTACATGCAAAATTCATTTTAAAGACAAACTGTTAACACCACACAATCTACATTAAAGCTAAAAATGGTAAGGCTGGGCTACTGCGACACGCTTACCTCATTTTCAGGTTCGGTGGTCTTTTCTGCATCCAGGTCAGATTTGGCTGCTATTTTGTTTTCTTCCTCATTATTCTGCTGCAGTGAGATTTCTTTCTTGGCCTTCACCCTCTCTGCATTTCCCTCATGCTGGGAACTGTGATCCTCACTTTCATATTTTTCTCTGTGTTCCTCAGTCTCCTATAAAAGCATATAAAGATGTGCTTTAGTAGAAATCCACATTTTATTGGGGCCACCCGGTTACATCGCTGGATTCCCATGTGGCTGACTGCAGGTCAAGCCCTAGACCTGGTGGCTTGAAACACAGAGTGCGTGCACGTGTGTGCAAGATCCTGGGAGAATGGATTGAGGTGTGGCCATTCTCCCTGGGGGGCTATATCTCCCTTTCCTTCTCTCAGACTCTGTCTCTCTCTGGGGCAAACACATGCACTCTAAGGCAAAAACCTAAAAAAAAAAAAAATCCACATTTTATCAAAGAAGCAAACAGTCTTAAAAATGACGTTATGCTTACTTTCAGTGATCATGAAAACCCACTGGCATTTCATTATTTCAGCATCAAAGAAAACCCAATTCTGAAACAAAGTTCAGTTTTAAGTCCTATCCTTAAGTACTCACTCTGAGACAGACTGCTGTAATCTCCATAATTTAAATGATATACTTTTATAAGGCCTCTGAATTTAAAATATTTGCAAATTAGATTAGATTTGGAAATCAATGTTGCCAGCAGGCAGTTTTTCAGTTCTCTGAAAATAGATCAAACAGCTAAGTTGAAAGCACATACTGATCAAATATACATAGAAAAATCTGGAATGTATTATTACAAACTATTCATTGTGGCTTTCTCTGGAAGGCAGGACTAGATAGGGAGCAGGGTGAGAGTTGACCTCACTTTACTTACTTCTGTAGCCGTTTGAATATTTTATAACAAACATGTTATTCCTTTTATAGTCAGGGAAATGACAGATGCATATTTATTTTGAAAAAACTAACATCTAAGCTTAATCTAACATCTCTAGATATTTTCAACTATGGTTATTTACTCAGATGGGTCCTTCCATCTTGCAATTTACTTTAAGAGGACTTAAGTAATTCTATGTATTCAAATAGTTACCATGTAGCATGTACTGTATAAACTGATACTTTCAATTATGATATTAAAAGATTTCTGGGTAGAATCAATTATGATATCAAAAGATTTCTGGGTAGAATCATTTTTCCTTCAACATCAAGGCGTTTCAAACTCTTTCAGAGAATCCATTTTTAATTTCTGACTTCCAGGAACATGGCACACTGATCTAACTCAAGATCGTTACCACTTCCCCATGAAACTAAACACATGATCTTAAAAAAAAAAAAAAAAAAAAAAAGAAAGAAAGAAAGGAAGAAAGAAAAAGAAAGAAAGAAAAAAACTAGAGGTCAAAGAAATGGAAATCCACAGGTGTCAGAAGCAATGAGGAAAATGAAAGCCAAGAGCAAGAAAAAGCTGATGTCCGGGTGGCCTACTTGGTTTACTTGTTTCTCTGGAGTGTACCTGTGACAGTCTTCCTTCCCTCTTGACACTGCAGGGGACTGTCTGGTTTCTAGTTTAGTCTCTCCATGTGCACACCCCTTCCCTTCACAATCTTGCTCATGCGCTTAAGATACTGCTCCTGCTCCTTCTCTCTTCTGCATCCATAGTTGCTTTCATCAGTGAACAATCCCCATCAGCCTACTGACATACACTAACACTTCCCACCTCCTTGGTCCCACACTGCTCTTCATGCTCTGTCCCATTTTTCTGCTCAATCTTTCTGCAGAATCTTCCAAAGACAGCTATCTGGGCTCAGTTCAGTGTATCCTCTCTCGAACCAATTCTAGAGATGATGTACCCACCACTAGTAAAACAGCTCATTTGGGCTTCTCCAAATCCTCTTAGAAACAGCTGCTGAGGCTAGTAGATGGCATAGTGATCATGGTTGCCGGACTCCCATATGACCAACCATGGTTCTAGGACTGATCAGGCGACTTGAAACTGATGCTGGGCGTGTGTGCGTGTGTGCCCAGGATCCCAGGAGGAGAATGGAGAAGGGATTGTGGCATGGCCATTCCCCTGGGGGATGATTTCTTGCTTTTCCTCTCACTGTCTCTTTCTCTCTCTCTCTGGTGAGCACACATGCACTAAGGCAGAAAGATCTCTTAAAAACAATGACACCAAAAAAAACAAACAAACAAACAAACAAAAAAAAACCAAAAAACCAGAAAGAAGAAATGGCTGCTTCATACAGAACCCAAGAAGGCTCAGCCCTCAGGCCCACCAAGCACTCTCTGACTCTATGGCTGCTGCTCCTTCTGTGGGTAAAGCACTGTCTACCTCACCCTTTCCTATGGTTTCCATTCAGGTCTCCCCTTAAATGCTACCACCCGTCTCTTCTTAACCACTCTATATTTAAACAAACAAACAAACAAAAACAACAACAACAACAACAAAAAACATCTCTCAGGACCAGCAGATGGTGTAATGGTTAGGTGACTAGACTCCCACATAGTTGACAGCAGTTTGAGTCCTAGACCCAGCAGCTTAAACTCACGTTGGGCGTGTGTGCATGCATGCCCAAAATCTCAAGAGAATGAGAGAGAAGGGATTGCAGTGTGATCATTCTTCTGGGATGATTTCTCTCTGTCTCTCTCTCTGTTCACCAAGCACACATGTTCTATAGCAAAAATCTCTTAAAAACCCCTCTCATATCAATTTCGATCTCTCTTATCTTGCTTTATTCCCCCTCCCCCACAGCATTTAGGCCTAATGGATGAATTATACTAAACTGCTGCCTGTCCCACCAGAATGTTAGTTTCTTGAGGGCAGGGACTCTGCTTGGCTCCTGTTCTATGCCACTGCCTGCCCCAGAGCCTGGTACACAAGAGCCCCTTAAAATAGGCATTTGTTAAATAGGTGCACCCAGACAAAACATCCCAAGACTGTGACAGGTAGCCTACTTCTGATGAATCCTTCTCTCCGGTCATTGCACAGCTGATTCCTATCCAAATTTGGAGAAGGAAAGAAAAGGTGACTGACTGGTCACCTCTCTTTATCTTGCCAAGGCAGGGTTTCTTTTGTTAAAGCTGAAGGTAATCGAACTCAAAACCAAGGATTCCTGAGGCAGCTAACTTTGGGACAGAAAAACTTGTAATCTGTAAATCATGTGATCAGGTGGGCCAGTCAGTGGCCTGGTAGCTGGATCCCACACAGCAACTACGTTGTTCGAATCCCAGTAGTTGGAGAAACATGCCATGTGTGTGGAAGTGTGCCCAGAATCCAGAAAGGAGATGTGGAGGAAAAGCAATTGTGGTATGACCATGACCCATTTGGGGGGAGGGGGTGTTTTCTTGCCCACCTCCCCTCCACCTAGTGAGTGCACATGCCCTCTGGCAAGGTTAAAAAAATAATAATAAAAAGAAGAACCATGAAGCAAGGTCCTCTTAGTTAATCACAATATGTGAGTTAATACAATTCACATGAACATGCAAACACAAGACAGTGTTACCTATGACATTACATAATTACCTATGGCATTACATAAACAATTACAGGGGGAAACCAAGTGGCTAGGATACTAGATCAAGTCCGTAAAGAAACTGATCAAAGTTCAGTCTGGGAAAGCTTTTATTGTGGGCAAAACTTTTAAAGTAAAATGGATTGGCAACAAAGATAAGTAAGATAGCCTAAAAACTCAGGGACAATGTGGCCAACAGATGGTGTAGTGGTTACATCATTGGACTCCCACGTGGCCAACCACGGTGTGAGTCCCGGATCTGGCAGCTTAAAACTCACACCAGGTGCTTATGTATCCATGCCCAAGATCCCAGGAGGAGAATGGAGAAGGGACTACAGGTGTGGCCATCCCCACTACGGGGTGATTTCTCACATTCCCTCACACTATCTTCGTTTTTTTCCCCCCCTCTCTCTCTCCTGTGAATGTAGACATCCTAAGAAAAAACCTCTTCAAAACAAAACCTCAGGGACAGAACTCAAGGTAGAGGTAGATAGCTTCTTTATAACCAGACACATACTAGAAGTCCAAATTAGGTCAAAATTACATCACAGTAGATAGTCACTCATTGAATAAAATGACTTAAAGAATCAATTAATGGGGGCCAGCAGTTAGCATAATGGCTATGTCGCTGAACTCCCATGTAGTCGACCGCGGTTCAAGTCTAGGACCTGGTGGCTTAAACTGCCGGGCGAGTGTGCGTGCATGCCCAAGATCTCGAGAGGAGAATGGAGGAGAAGGGATTGTGGCATGGCCATTCCCCCCGGGGGGTGATTTCTCGCTTTCTGTCTCTATGTCTCTCTTTCTGGCGAGCACACGTTGCTCTATACCAAACTCACTCCCCCCCAAAAAAGTCAAATGAATGATTTCATCCAAATGATGAAAATATGGAGAATTAGAAAGTTAGAAAATCATCAATGAATGTTAAAAATAGGAAGTGAAAGTTTGATGAAAAATGAAATACTCGAATACTCTCAAAATATTTTCCTGCAAATTATCAATAGTTGTCAATTACAAAAGAAAAATAACACTACAGGAAAAATCTGCAGACACCATCTTATGGTCAAATCTATCATCAAAATAGGGGAACAAACTGACATCAAGTACCTTCCTGATAGAAAAGACACAATAAAAAATCTCTGTGGTTTTCCTAAACTCAATGCAATCATAAAATAAGATCAGGGGCCATTTGATTGATACTCTGGATCAAAAAATCCAAAGCTCACGAACCAAGACTGAGGAACTTTTCCAGACTAAAGGTGAATAAAGAGACTTGGTAATTACATGCAATGTCTGAAGTTGGATTAGATGAAATTTCCAGGAGAAAAAGGAGCTATGAAGCACATTATTGAAGCAAAAGCCAAATTCTGAATATGGAGAGTAGATTAGACAATATGGGTGATTGGGGAAAACCTAGAAGAACATAGAAAAATACATTGTGACTTTTCTGAAGACCCAATAGTTTAACTGTTAAATTTTCTAATTTTGATACTTGGCTATAGAAAAGAAAATATTATTAGGAAAGATACATTAATGTGTATGGGTACTGAGGTATGCAATGGCTTCAACTCTCTAATATTTCTGACCAAAAGTAATTATATATGTATATAGAGAGTTACTAATATAGGAAAATCAAATGGGCAAAATGTAAACCACAGGTAAGTATGGTAAAGGATGTGTGTACTATTCTTGACAGCTTTTGTTTTAATTTGCTAGAGGGCATGTGTGCTCACCAGACAGACAGACACACAGACACACAGAGAAAAAGTGAGAAAGCACTCCCCACCCCATGGGGGATGGCCACGCCTCAATCGCTTCTCCATTTTAGCTTTTGGTATTTTGGGGCATGCACATACATACACACACCTAGCCTGTTTCTCAAGCTGCAAGGTCCAGATCTCAAATTATGTAGTCAGCTATGTGGGATCCAGCTGCCTTAACCACCAATGCCACCTGCTGGCCCCTTGCAACTTTTTTTTTTTTTCATTTAGGTTTTTGCCATAGGGCACATGTGCTTGCTGGAGAAAGACAGAAAGGCAGAGAGAGGGAAAGTGAGAAGTCACCCCTCCCTGGGGAATGGCCATACCAGTATCCCTTCTCTATTTTCTTCTTGAGATTCTGGGCATGCATGCACACATGCCCAGCATGATTTTTAAGCCCTGTATCCAGGACTTGAACCATGGTCGGCCATGTGGGAATTCAGCACCTTAACCATCACTCCACCTGCTGTCCCTCCCTTGCAATGTTTTTGAAGTTTGAAATTACATTTAATTATGGGTTGTTGGGAAAGTCATGACGTATTTTTTGCATAGAAAAAAACTGAGAAAAAAAAAACATGACTTTCCTAACGACCTAATAAAAGGTTACCCCCCAAAATCTATACATTCCAAATTACTTTGGTCAAGACAGTAGCAAAGGATTGACCCAGAAGAATTATTCTAGCATTAAATTTTCTGTTAATCCATACTTTTATTCCTCAAAGTGTAAAGTCTTATCAATTGGCTTAATAATTACTTTCACCTCTTCTTTTCCAACATTTAGATTTTATATTCCATTTTCTTGTCTTATTACTTTGGCTATGCTTCTGGAATGATGTTAAGTATTGATAGTGATACTTGGCACTCTTGCTCATGAACTTCGTAGGAATGTTTTAATGTCTCACCAATAAGGATAGTATATGGATTTTTACTTGAGATACATCTTGTTTTTAGAGAGAGAATTTTGCTATACAGTGTGTGCTCTTACTGGACAGAGAGGCAGACAGAAAGCGAAAAATCACCGCAGATGGATGGCCACACTACAATACTTTTTTCTCCATTCTCCTCTTGGGATTTTGGGCATGCACGTACACATATGCACTCACACCCAGTGTGAGTTTTAAGCCACCGGGTCCAGGACTCGAACCGCAAGTGACTTAACCATTACACCATCTGCTGCCTAAGATATATAATTTTTTAACTGAGTACCCAAATACTACACTAGTTGCTAGGGATACAATAGTGAAAAAAAAAAACTGGGGTTCTGCTGCTTTGATCTTATATTTTAAAGGGACAGAGAATCAAACAATACGAGTAAGCTAACAGATAAAATATTTTATTTTTAACTAATTATAGGAAAGTGAAAAAACTAGCTATCTGAAATGAGGAAACAAATGCATTGAAAGGCATAGAAAATACCCTAACAGTGTACTCCTTTGCCTGACCAATGCCATAATGCATTTAAACCACTTAGTTGTTTGTCTTTACTTACAACATTAAAATGTCCTCATATATACTGCTTTGCACACATGTGCAGGTAAAATAAATTCCTACAATTAATGCTGGGTTGACAGCTATGTGCAATTTTTATTTGAATGATTCTACCCATCAGTCCTTCAAAAGCCACTGCGCCAATTAAAATTCATACTAACAATAGATACAAGTACCAGTCTCATAGATAAAAACTGATATGTCATTGTAACTTTTTTTTTTTTTTAAGGTTTTTGCTATAGGGTGCATGTACTTACTGGAAGGAGAGAGACAGTGAGAGGAAAAGTGAGAAATCACCCTCCAGGGTATAGGACCATGAAGCATTTTCCTTTTCCATTCTCTTCCTGGGACCTTGGGCATGCATGCACACATGCCTGGCATGATTTTCAAGCCACCAGGTCCAGGATTTGAACCACAGTCAGCCATGTGGGTGTCCAGTGCCTTAACCAGCCTGTCACCTGATGGCTCCTCTCATTTTACTTTTAATTTACGTTTTTCTTATTCATAGTTGAGTTTAACATCATTCACAAGTTTAAAAGCAGTTGCATTTCCTTTATTGTGTACTGTTTGTGGCCGTGTCCGTTTTTCTGCTGGGGTACAGGTCTTTTTCTCGTCGATCAGCAATCGTGTACCATCTACTGCAATAAAATGTGACGATAAATGACAGTGTGGGGAAAGGCAGTGGTATAGCAGATACAAGAGAGAGGGAGGACCCATCATACATTTTGGAAAAAAGAATAGTTAATGCTTGTTAATGAACTGAAATGAGAGATACAAGAAAGGGAAGAATTCAGAATACTCCTAAATTTCTGACTTGAATAACTTAGTGAATAATTGTGGGAAGAACAGTTAAAAAAGAGACAGAGAAACAGAGACACACACACAGAAGGAAAGTGAGAAAGCAAGCTGCCAGGTCCAGGACTTGAACCATGGTCAGCCATGTAGAAGTCTAGCACCTTAACCACCAAGCCACCTCCTAGTCCCAAATTGAAAATATTCTAAATCAAACATGCATGTAATATGCCTAATCTACTGAATACCATAGTTTAGCTTAGCCTACTTTCAACGTGTATCCAGGACTTGAACCATGGTCAGCCATGTAGAAGTCTAGCACCTTAACCACCAAGCCACCTCCTAGTCCCAAATTGAAAATATTCTAAATCAAACATGCATGTAATATGCCTAATCTACTGAATACCATAGTTTAGCTTAGCCTACTTTCAACGTGTATCCAGGACTTGAACCATGGTCAGCCATGTAGAAGTCTAGCACCTTAACCACCAAGCCACCTCCTAGTCCCAAATTGAAAATATTCTAAATCAAACATGCATGTAATATGCCTAATCTACTGAATACCATAGTTTAGCTTAGCCTACTTTCAACGTGTATCCAGGACTTGAACCATGGTCAGCCATGTAGAAGTCTAGCACCTTAACCACCAAGCCACCTCCTAGTCCCAAATTGAAAATATTCTAAATCAAACATGCATGTAATATGCCTAATCTACTGAATACCATAGTTTAGCTTAGCCTACTTTCTTTCTTTTCTTTTTTTTTTTCTTAAGAGGTTTTTGCTATAGGGCGCATGCGCTCACCAGAGAGACAGAAAGCAAGAAATCACCCCCAGTGGGGGATGGCCACAACGCAATTCCTTCTCTTCTATTCTCCTCTTGGGATCTTGGGCACGCACGCACGCACACGTGCCTGGCGTGAGTTTAAGCCACTGGGTCTGGGACTCGAACCGCAGTCAATACATGAGAGTCCAGCAACATAGCCATTACGCTAACTGCTGGTCCCAGCTTAGCCTACTTTCAACGTGCTGAGAATACTTACATTAGCCTACGGTTGGGGAAAAATCATCTAATGCAAAGCCCACTTTATAACAAAGTGTTGTCTCATGTAACTTATTAAATACTATAATGAAAGTGAAAAATGGAATGCTTGTATGGGCAAAGTACAGTTTCTGCAGAATGCACATTGCTTCTGTACCCTCCTGAAGTCAAAATATTAAGTCAATATATCAATTACATTGGTGAAATGAGAATCTGGAATTCCAAGCAAATGTCGGAACCAGAGATATAAATTGTATCAAGGTACAAACACACCAAGCAGGAACTGATGAGATTCCCAGCCAGAGTGCAGTGAGACGGTCCCAGGGGAACTGCAACATAAAGGTCAGGCAGAGAAGCCAACTGAGGAGCACGGCAGCGGAGACACACAAGAAACCTGGGGCAGCAGTGTCTCAGGGTCCGAGAAGAAAGGAGTGGTTGTGTTGAAATGCTGCCTGACAGTTGCACAAGACAAGATACAGAAGTATATACTGGGTTTAGCAGTAAGGAAGCTGTTGGTTGGGACCAGCAGTTGGCATAATAGCTATGTTGCTGGACTCCCATGTAGTCAACCGTGGTTCAAGTCCCAGACCCGCTGGCTTAAACTCCGCTGGGCATGCATGCGTGCGTGCCCAAGATTCTGAGAAAAGAATGGAGGAGAGAGGATTGCGGCGTGACCATCTTCGTTGGGGGGGTAATTTCTCGCTTTCTGTCTCTCTCTTTCTGGCGAGCGCACGTGCCTTATAAGGAAGCTGATGGTGGCCTTGGAAAAATCAAGTTAAGGTTGAAGCCAAATGATAATGTGTTGGAGAGTGAGCATTGCAAATTGGAAACGCTGTATAAATAATTCTTTCAAGAATTTTGGCTAGGAAAGTGAGCAGAGAAATAGATGTGAGCAATGGTTTTTGTTTTGTCTTGAAGATGAGAGATCCTAGGGCATGTTTGTAAGGAAATGACTGCAAAGCCAGGTTCTTCAGAAGGCAACAGAGGATAGACTACAAAGTACAAGTGTCAAGACTGATTTTGAAAGAAGACAAAATAAGGCCTTTATTTCAAGGTAAACAGAAAGTAGATGTAAGCATATATTTGAAGAGTTGGCTTATTTTTAAAGAGAATTTTTTTAGGGACCAGCAAATGCATAATAGTTACGTCACTGGACTCTCACGTAGCCGACCATGGTTCAAGTCTTAGACCTGGTGGCTTAAACCTCACGCCAGGCACATGTGCATGTGTGCCCAAAATCCTGAGAGGAGAATGGAGGAGAAGGGATTGTGGTGTGGCCATCCCCCCTCAGGGGCGATTTCCTGATTTTTGTCTCTCCATCTCTCTGGTGAGTGCACGCACCCTTATAGCAAAAATCTCTCTAAAAAAAATAAGAGTAGTTTTAACAAGAAGTGGATATTTCAAATATATCCACAAATTATTTGACACTTTTTTCTTCAAGAGGAAGAGCTTAGTAATTCCCCTCCCCTCGAGTGGGAGCTGGACTTAATGAATTGCTTCTAATAGAAGACAATGGAAGTGACTATACAGCATCATGGCTCCCTCTTTGCTCTCTCTGCTCACTTGTTCTGGTGAAAGCCAGCTCACATGTTACAAGGTTATCAAAGCAGCACTATGTAGAGGTCCTGTGGCAAGGAACTGAGGCCTCCTGCCAACTACCCCATGAGCGATCCATCTTAGAAACAAGTCCTCCAGCCTCGATCAAGCCTTCAGATGGCTGCAGCCCAGCTAACATCCTGATTACAAGCTCAAAAGACTCTGAATAAGAACCATCCAGCTGAGCTGCTCCAGAATTAGAACCCACAGATACGATGGGACAATGAATGTTTGTTGTGTTAAGCCATTAAGTTTCGAGACAACTTGTTAGGCAGCAATGGTTAACTAATACATTCTAACATTTGAAAATGCTCTTGGGTGGACTGGCCCATAGGGTAGCAGTTAAGGTGGCCAGATCCCACATGGCCAACTGTGTGGTTCGAATCCTAGACCCCATGGTTTAAAAAACACACTGGGTGCATGTGTGTGTGTGCCCAGAATCCTGAAAAGGAAGGAGAAATGGAGGAAAAGGATTGTGTCATGGCGATTCCCCATGGGGAGTGCTTTCTCTCCCCCAACCCATTATCTCCAGCAAGTACACGAACCCTCTGGCAATATTTTTAAATGCTCTTGGCATCTATATTATTTGTATGCATGAATATTCCTAAAAGTGATGGGTGGTTTTCTCTGATGTGTTTGATTGTTCTTGGTAACACTGTTATGTTGATTTCAAAAAAAGAATTGGGAAACTTTATATAACTTCAGAATTCCTTTTTTTTTGTAAAATTTGAGGGAATTCCTCTTGAATTCTGTTTGTACCAAGAATTTTTTTAGGTTTTAGAAGACGCTATTCTGCCAACTTTTTCAGCTTCTTTTTTGGGGCATGCCAAACAGACCTCCGAAAAGGCTGTTTCAACTTTCATTGTTATTGGGGGTATTTGGGCATACCAATTTTCTCACATACCACTCACCCTGGGTTAGCTTCTTCCTTTCTTTTCTTTTCTTTTCTTTTCTTTTTTTTTTTTAAAGAGGTTTTTGCCTTAGAGCACATGTGTTCATCAGAGAGAGACAGAGACAGTGAGAGAGAAAGTGAGAAATCGCTCCTCAGGGAGGATGGATGGCCATACTGTACTCTTTTCTCCTCCATTTTCCTGGGCACTTGAACAGGCACATACATGCACCCAATATGAATTTCAAGCCACAAGGTCCAGACTCGAACTATGGTCAGCCATGTGGGAGTCCAGCAACATAACTGTTCGGCCGCCTGCTGGCCCTGGTTAGCTTCTGTCTTAATATTTACTAGTTAAAAGGCAAAAAACACAGCTCATTAGCAGCTATAATCCTGTAGAAATCAATGCCTTATATGTATGAGACGAGTGATGAATGTGAAAATAGTCAGGGATTTAGGTTGAGTGAGGGACAGTTCCAAACGTGAGAGACTGCCTGAATACCCTTACAGGTGAGGAGTTCATGGAGCCAAGGGGAGGAGAGTTGTAGCTGGAGTAGGATCTTGTGCTTTTGGTTGTCTGTGTGTATTTCCCTTCCTCTTTGGCCAGGCAAAGAGACAGGTGAGGCAAATGGGGCCAGTCACTTCTGTGCAGAAAATCTGGTTTCCTAAGAGGGTCTTGTCCAGCTCTGACACTCCAGGACTCTAGGAATAAGTGACCATACAATGTATCGCCCAAACCAGAACACTCCTGAGAGGGTAAGAGCGTGCTGTTACCAAGTACGTGGGCAGCAAAGATAAATCAGGACTGACCCACATGGGCACTCTACCTATGAGGCCCCAGAGGAAGAGGAAATTGTAGAACTACCAAGAATCTTCGCAGCATGCTGAAACAGGAAGACTGAATCCCATGGATCTAGAAAGAGAAATATTGGAACTTGCACAGCTTTGAGTGTTTAATAAATAACTTTTATTATTTTTTTTAAGGTTTTTGCCACATGGCAAGTATACTCATCAGAAAGAGATAGGAAAAGGAAGAAATTACCTTCCAGGAGGAATGGCCATACCTCAATCCCTTCTCCTCCATTCTGTTCTCGGGACTCAGGGCACACACGCATACACACTTCTGGCAAGATTTTCAAGCCACCAGGTCCAGACTCAAACCGCAGTCAGCCAAGTGGGAGTCCAGTGCCTTAACCATCATGCCACCTGCTGGCCCTAATAAATAGCTTCTTAGCCCTTCATACATTTATTCAACTCTCACTGACAGCTAATTAAGAAGCAAACGGGAGCATGCACCATAAATACAGATGAGCGAGAGGAAGGATTTCTCTTGGCATTAGCGTAGAGACACAGGACATGTACAGCCCAGATCCCCTGCAAGGAGGGACCCGTGGGGATTTCTCAGGGCCTGTGGGCAGTCAGCCTCCAGCTGCTGTGAGCCACTTCGCTCAAGGTCCTGCCCCATCCGTGGCACCCACATCCCATGACAGAGCAGGTGAGGGCAGAGGCACTTGGCCATCTTGGTCCCATGTGGGACAATCTGGAGGCACATTAGCCCTGAAATGCCTGGTTTTATGTCTGCTTCACAGCTTACCTTCTGCTTCTGCCTAATCCTGCTGCTCTGTCCTTCCAGTTGTTGACCCCAAGGGTTCTCCCTCAAAATTCTCTTGCAAACTAGTTTCAGAGCCTGCTTCCCAGCACCCATCTTGTGACAGTTAGCAATTTTATCTTGAGGGGAGAGAGGAGGCCAGAATTCAAGGCAGGAAACACTAGAGGTTTCACTATTATAAGATGTAAATTAACAGAGTAATAAAGGCCTATGGCATTTGTAATCTAAGTTGCACAGTCTACAGAACCAAAAATACCCTGTGGTTAGGAGGGCTTAGGTTCAAAATGGCCGAGTGAAAATAAAAAGGCCTGGGCCAGCAGGTGGCATAGAAGTTAAGGCCCTGGATTCCCACATGGCTGACTGTGTGGTTCGAGTCACATATTATCTAATTCACAATTTAAGAAATGAGTTGACTAAACCTCTTAATCCGTTTTAAGATGCTATATAAACATTACTACTCCTTTCTGATGCTTTTTGATTCCAGGAGTTGCAATTAATGACCAACTGCTGACAACTCAATTGGAATTTCAAGAGAAAGCAAGGCCAGTCCCTGGCAGCCGGTAATTACCACTATTTCTGCTCTCTTCTTTTCCTGTTTTTCTCAACTCCATGAGTTGAGATACAGTGTTATGAAGTATGTGTGTTTTACAAGCACTGTTGTGTACATTGGAAGTTTATGGTCCATGCTCTTAAAAAACAGGGAAGCTAAACCCATCATTAGGTTACTTTTTATTTGTATGTAGATGATTTTCACCTTTGTGGGGCTGGGACCTAATTAAAAAAAAAAAAAAGATGAAAGAAAGTTTCCATGCTTGCCAGAGGAAGCCACTGTAAACTTGAGCTGGGGCACTTCACCACAACTAAAATACCAAAGACTCCTCAAGAAATGGCATCTTCTGGAAACACCCACCCCCAACACCATCTTCCCTCTATGAGAATCTGGAGCCTTAGCTGTTTGGGTCTGTTATAGTTTAAATTATGGTCTGTCCCCCAAAATTTGATGTTCTGAAAGTTAATGTGGGAAAGTGATGAAGTCTAGTGGGCGGTGCTTGCTTTGTGGTGACTGGATCTAGAGGCAACACTTTTGTGACTAGATTAATGATGTCTGAAAAGACTCAGGGAGTTTTTGACTTAGGGTGTGTGCACTTGCTGGAGAGAGAGAAACAGAGAGATAGTGAGAGGGAATGTGAGAAATCACCCCCCCAGAGGGGATGGCCACAGCACAACCCCTTCACCTCTATTCTCCTTCCAGGATCTTGGGTACACACACACATGCACCCAGCATGAGTTTCAAGCCACTAGGTCCAGGATTTGAACCACCATCAACCATGTGGAAGTCCAGTGACATAACTGCTCTGCTATCTGCTAGCCCCAAAACCCAGTGAGTTTTAGATCTAGTGAAAAGTGATTAGGTCTTGTGAGAGTTCATTGCTATGAAGGAGAGAGAACAAGACTGCCTGCTCTCCTCTGGCCAGCAATCCACTGCTATTGCTGGCCATGCTGAAGTTCTAGGCCTTTGGACTTTCTAGCCACCAGAACTGAGATTATAAATACACCTCTACTTTTTGTGTGTGTGTGTGTGGGGGGGGAGGTTTTTGCTATAGGGCGCATGTGCTCGCCAGAAAGACAGAGAGAGACAGAGAGATAGAAAGCGAGAAATCACCCCCCAGGGGGATGGCCACACCACAATCCCTTCTTCGCCATTCTCCTCTCAGGATCTTGGGCATGCATGCACGTGCGTCCAGCGTGAGTTTAAACCGCAGGGTCCAGGACTCGAACTGTGGTCGACTACATGGGAGTCCAGCGACATAGCTATTACGCTAACTGCTGGTCCCAATACACTTGTACTTTTATAAAATGACCTAGACTCAGGTATTCCCATCAGCAACACAAAAATGGACCAAGGCAGAGCGTTTACTTCCAATGGTCTTCTCTGTTCTCTAAAATCTCATGACTTCCAGATTTCCTCACATAGTACTTAATCTATTTTATCTAAAGTTAACAATTACTTGGGTCTTTTCTTCCTGACTTGCCTGAAAACTGCTCTCCAGACCTTTGCCACCATGAAGGGAGCAGGGCAGTCTTTTGGGGAGATTTTCTGAACGGATAAATTTAATGGGCAGAGGGAGAAAGCAGCAAAGCCAGGCCTTCCTCCTTGCAAAGTCCCTGAAACCACTAACTTATTACTTAGTACTTATTACAGGGGAATTTGCCCTTGAAAATGCCCTTGTTTGTTTGTTTTATAATTTGCTACAGGATGGGTGTGCTCACTGCAGGAAGACAGAGGTGTGGGAGGGAGCACCCCCCAGGGATGATGGCCACATAACAGTCTCTTCTCCTTTCTCCTCAAGATTTTGGGAATGCAAGCATATGTACCCAGTGTGGTGTTTTTTTTTTTTGAGAGGAATTTTTTTTTTTTTTTTGCTATAGGGCGCGTGCGCTCGCCAGACAGAGACATAGAGACAGAAAGCGAGAAATCACCCCCCAGAGGGGATGGTCACGCTGCAATCCCTTCTCCTCCATTCTCCTCTCGGGATCTTGGGCACACACGCACACACACCCGGCGTGAGTTTTAAGCCACCGGGTCCGGGACGCGAACCGCGGTCGACTACGTGGGAATCCAGCGACATAGCCATTACGCTAACTGCTGGTTCCCACCCAGTGTGTTTTTCAAGCCACTGGAGCTGGGCCTCAAACTATGCTGTAGGTCATGTGGGAATCCAACAGCTTACCCTCCACACCACCAGCTGCCCTGAAAACGCCCACCCTCTGTGAACAGTCCCAGCTGGCTTAGCTGGCCTTTCATTTACATATCTGGGGACGGAGAGACTGAGACCTGCTTTGACCTGTATGGTTGGATGAACCTTCAAAGACAAAGAACAGTGAGGTGCCTGCAAGAAGGATGACGCCAGAGAGAAGGGGATGAAGGCCAAAACATTCTGAGGCCTATCTGGAGGCTAGAGGCCTAGGGAGTCACCAGGTCAGGAGAGGAACAAGGAGTCAGATAAAGAAGGGCTGTCCTGCCTGGCTTGGTAGCTTTGTAATAGTTGACAATAACTCACACTTAACTGAGGTCTCACTGAAGGCCAGGCACCGCATCTATTACCTCATTGACGTTGCTCAGCAGCCCCGTAGGGTAAATACTGTTATTATCCCCTTACAGTGGAGGAAACAGGCACAGAGAGGTCAAGCACCTTGCCTTGAGTCACACAGCTAGGAAGTGACAGAACTATTATCTGGCTGCAAGCGCTTTTATTTCATAGCCAGTTCTTAGCCACTGTACTTGTTCTTGCTTATTTGCTCCTCCAGATTATGTGTAGTTCCCAGAAGCTGGCCCCCCTAGGCCCTATAGAGCTCCGGTGCTGGGTGGCATCCGGCTGGGTTTATCCGTGGAAGGCTAGAGCAGGACACTGGAGGGTGGGAAAGGAGAGGTCAGGGCATTCCCCCACCCCCAGGTTTCCAGAAATCCCTTCCCACCCTTTCTCAGTGGAGTCTCTGGGCACCTCAACATCCCTGCCTGCCCCTGTCTGTGGCTGTATGATATCATTCATTTAGGACTCTTCATGTGGGCCATTGGGGGTGAATTCTGCTTCCTGTGACCACATCCACACTGGATTCCACCTGCCTCACTCTGCACCACACAGGCTGGAACAGCCATGTTGTATGAAGCTGTCACTACCCAAACCACAGAGTTCTTGTCCCTCCCTATTGTTTTGTCATGAGAAAACTGCTGGAGGAAATGCAAGGTGCGGATCTTGTTTGGATTGAGATTCAAACCAATCAACCATGAAAACTCATTCATGAGACGACTGGGGAAATTTGAACACTGGCTGAGTATTTAATGATATTAAAGAATTTTGGTCTAGTTAGGTGTCTAATGGCACTGAGGCTGTGTTCAGAAGAGTCTTCTAATGTGGGAATATACACTGAAATATTTACAGAAGCTTTTCAGAGGCAGTGGGGGCAGTGTGAAGAGTGAGAAAGGAACAAAGCTAGGCTTTTCTCTTTTCCTTGCTAAGTCGCTGCAAAGGGCTGGCACAGGAATCACCAGAAATGATGTCTGGGATTTGTTTCAAAATCATAGGGGCTGGAGGAGGAAGTGGGAGTTGCAGAAGAAACAGGGCTGGCCACGAGCTGGCAACTGCTGAAGCTGAGTGACAGGGACAGAGGTTCATTATGTTCGTCTCCATTCTCCCCACTTGTAAAAGAGGGTCTTCCAGAAGTTCATGTAAAAACTATGCATGGACTTTCTTTTTCTTTTGGGGGGAGGGGGCACCAAAATAAACTAACGCTTCCATTCCATGTTTCTACAAGCTTTTTGAAGTCTTCTTGTATGTTTGAATAATAAAATGTGATGTACGGGCCAGTTCATGGCCTGGTGGTTAATGCAGCTGGACCCCACGTCTGACTGTGTGGATTGAGTCTCAGACCCAGGAGCTTCAGAAACACACTGGACACATATGTGTGAATGCCCCAAATACCAAGTAGATGGAGAAATGGAGAATGGATTGTGGCATGACTATGGCCCATGGGGTGGGAGATCCTCTCTCCCTCTCTCTCCAGTGAGCACACATGCCCTCCGGCAGATTTAAAAAAATGTGATAGAAGTTAAACTCACTTCTGAGGGTTGCAGAGACATGGACAAGTATCTTCCAAGGGGCTGAAGAGAAGATCCAAGAGGCTGATATCTGAGGTGATTCCACCAGAGGAGAGGCCTCGTATAAGAACCAGTTTTGGGTCAGCCCTTCAGTACAGTGGTTAAATGTTGTGTATGGGGAGCTGGATCCCACATGGTCGGCCACAGTTCAAGTCCTGGGCCTGGTGGCTTGAAATACATGCCGCGTGTGCGTGCATGCACATGCACATATATGGGCATGCTCAAAGTCCTGATGGGATGCAGAAGTGGAGGAAAAGGACTGCAGCTTGACTGTGCCCATAGAAGGGTGCGGGTACAGGTGCGCTCTCTCTCGAAGACACATGAGGCCTCGGCAATTAAAATAAATAAATAAATAAAGCTAGTGTTTCCAAATAAAAACCTTAATTGTACAGTTTGACGGAGGCAACCCATGTAACTCAAACCTCAACTATGATGTAGAACATTTCAGAAAGATCCCCCTCATTCTGAGCTAGAATTAAACTCAAGTTTTGGTGTTTTTTTTTTTTTTTTTTTAAGAGGTTTTTTTTTTTTCTTTTTTTCCTATAGGGTACGTGCACTCACTAGAAAGACAGAAAGCGAGAAATCACCCCCAGAGGGGATGACCACACCACAGTCCCTTCTCTTCCAGTCTCCTATCAGGATTTTTGACATGCCTGTTTTAAGTTTTAAGTTGCCAGGTCCAGGGCTTGAACCCTAGCAGACTACATGGGAGTCCAGCAATGTAACTATTATACCATCTGCTGGTCCCCTAAACTCAGGTTTTAAAATACATTTGCAAGGTTTTGTTACAGGGTTTCTGCCACAGGGCATGAGGGCTCACTGGAGAGAGACAGTGGTGAGAGGGAAAGTGAGAAATCACCCCCAGGGGCATGACCACACTACAATCCCTTCTTCCCTATTCTCCTCTCAGGATTTTGGGTTTGCTTGCACTGCCTTGTATTATTTTCAAGCTACTATTTTCAAGAGCTTGAACCCTGGGAGTCCTTAGCCACTATGCCATCTGCTGGCCTGCAAGGTAGTTCTACATTAATTATTAGTGTGTGTGTGTGTGTGTGTGTGTGTGTTTTCAAACTAGTTCTTTATCTCTCAACCAACCCCATCTCTACCCAGGGAGATATTCTTTAGACTATGACAGAGAATAGTAAAAGCAGCTAGAGAAATTTGGCTTCAACTTTAAAATACCAGGCAAGCCAAGACGCTAGCCCTGGCTCTGCTCCCCAAGCATGTTGCTTTGGAAATTTTTTTTTTTGTATTCTGGGTCTCAGATTCACAGAAAGGCTTTTGGCCAGGTACTCCCACTCAGGTGTTGCTGGATCCTGGAAAACCTGCAGAGGAGTGCTATGGCAGAGGTCCGCAAGAACTACCTGAGGCTCTGGAAACTTCAGGAGCCCTGAATCAGCAGTCAGCAGTTCACCCTTGGAGAAACTCTGCAGAAAAGCTAAGAAGTTCTTCCGCAGTGGAGCTTCAGTCTGCCTCCTCAGCCGCTTCCTTTGCAGAGCGGCTCTTCCAACCTTTGAAGCTGGCGATCATGTTCCTCAGCCCGATCTCAGCACGGAATAGCCCCAGTTCATTCAACCATTTCCAGTGTCATGTCCCACCTTGGGAAGGGAAGGGTTCCTTTCATGCCAATGCAGGTCCCAGCATGACCCAGCAGTCTTTGGTAATCTTCTCAAGAAGACAAAAGTTTCCTGGAAATTGGACCTGGAGCTCAGAAGCAGTAATAGCAAATTATCTTTTGGATATCTATCACTAAGCCAGAAATGGTACCAGCTGTCTCACATCCAGTGCCACTCAGTCCTTACGAGAACAGTCTAAGATGGAAGTTAATATTCTCCTTCTGCCAATTTGCAAGCCAAGAGTCACAGAGGTTGCCCAGAATAGATTTCGTTGGGGCAGTATGATGGTTACTTTCACACGTCAGCAGGGCTAGCCCGGAGTACCCAGTTGTTCAAACACTAACCTAAGGTGCTGCTCTGAAGGTCTTTTGTACACTTGGTTAGCATCTACAATCAGTGAGCTGACTTTGAGTAAAGGCAACTATCTTCAATAATATGGTGGGCCTTGCCCAATCAAAGGTGTTTAATAGCAAAATTGAGGTTTCTCTGAAGAAGAAATCCTGCCTCAAGCCTGCAGTGTCCCAGTCTTCTGCTGACTGCTAGTTTCTGTCTGCCCTAAAGAATGCCAGCCCCAGGACCAGCAGTTAGCGTAATGGCTATGTCGCTGGACTCCCATGTAGCTGACCGCAGTTCAAGTCCCGGACTTGGTGGCTTAAACTCATGTCAGGTGCGTGTGCATGCCTGCCCAAGATCCCAAGAGGAGAATGCAGGAGAAGGGATTGCGGCGTGGCCATCCCCACTGGGGAGTGATTTCTCACTTTCTGTCTCTCTGTCTCTCTCTGTCTTTCTGGTGAGTGCACGTGCCCTATAGCAAAAAACTCTCAAAAAAAAAAAAGAATGTCAGCCCCCACTGTGTGTGTGTATATTCACATTCTACACACGCTCTTGAGAACCCTGACTGATACAGATGGGACCCAGTTCTATCCAACTTCAGATAGGCATGCCTTGCCTCTGTGCTGTGTCCATATTTGTCAACCACCACCAGCAACTTGACCAAAAACAACTCAGGCATGTACCTAAGCCTCACCTGCCCAGAAATGTATCTGAAAATAAACATAATCCTAGATTTTTGAAAATATACAACTCCTGGGACCAGCAGTTGATGTAATGGCTATATCACTGGACTCCCATGTAGCTGACCACGGTTCGAGTCCCGGACCTGGTGGCTTAAACTCACGCCAGGCACATGTGTGTGCATGCTCAAGATCCTGAGAGGAGAATGGAGGAGAAGGGATTGTGGCACGGCCAGCTACCCTGGGGGATGATTTCTCGCTTTCTGTCTCTGTCTCTCTCTCTGGTGAGCGCATGTGCCCTATAGCAAAAACCTCTCAAAAAAGAAAAAGAAAGAAAGAAAGAAAGAAAGAAAGAAAGAAAGAAAGAAAGAAAGAAAGAAAGAAAATATACAACTCCTATCACAAGGCTGCTATGAATGGGAGAAGCTTTTTGTTTCTATGTTTGAACTTTTATAGTGGGTAGGAGGTGTGGTTTACTCAGTGCTTAAGAACAGGAACCTATTCTATTCTGGGCAAGGCCACCAACCTGCTATATAACTTTAGGCAATCCCAAGTTTCACCATCTGATTAATTACAATGCCAGCCTGAAAGTCTGCTTTCCACTGCCCTCATCCACTCAAACAGGTGGTATTAAATGGTCAGGTGGCCCATCAGGATTTCAGATCTGACCTATTTTCTGCCTGGGACTCTGGCTTTGAAGGACCCAAGACACATTCTTGCTCAAGGTGTTCTTGTAAGTCCCTCAAAGCCAAATGAAGAGTGATGGATGCTAAGTGCTCAACAGCCAGCCGCTATCCGAACTGACCTCCACGCCTACCCCTGTCCCCAGGTGCTACTGCAAGTTAAAGCTGAGACCTAATTTCCACACTCAAGATACTGCAGTTCAAAGCAGGGGGTGCCAATCCTGTAGGAGAAGTGTTACAGAGAGCAAGAGGGCAGGGCGCAAAGAACAGGAAGTGTTTTGTAGATGAGGTGATAGTTGAGCTGAGTCTGAAAAGCCTTGAGAGGACTGAAAGGAAGGCATTCTAGGGAAAGGTAACAGAGTAAGAGGCAGGAAAGCATGAGGTTGATTGGGGGGAAGGAAAATTTTAGCTAGAAAGTAGGCTACAGGCAGACCAGCAGTGTATGATGATCAATGGCAGTTGGCAGGTTGGTGGTCATGCTGGCCACATGGGGAGCCCTGAATGACAAAATATTCGATTGGTTGGTGATTAGGAGCTAGTAGAGGCTCCCCCTGGCCCCCAAAATGGTGAAGAACCAAGGCAAGCTTTGGAACGAGGATCTGGCAATAGAATGCAATGTGAGTAAACCAGGGAGGGGTGTGACAGACCCCTAGCTAAATCCCTAACAGTAGCTAACAGAAGCAAAGGTTTACCAGTAACCACCCAGTTCAACTTGACCTGCACTATCTCACTTAATCTTCCCAAGGACTCCCAAGGGTATACCTACCATCTCATTTTACAGATAAAGGAATCAAGGCCCGGAGAAGCTAAGAAGTGTGCTGCAGCTCACAACCAGGCAGGGGTGGAGCTGAGCTACCCAGGCTGGTCTGGCCCCACTGTCCACTAGATCAGAAGTCAGGCCGAGCCTGGCACGCTCATTTCCCACTGTGTGAGTGGAGAAGCAGCAGAAATGGGGAGGAAGAGAATAATATAAGAGGGACCAGCAGCTAGCGTAATGGCCATGTCACTGAACTCCCATGTAGTTGACCATGGTTCGAGTCCCAGACCCAGTGGCTTAAATTCATGCTGGGTGCGTGCGTGTGCGTGCGTGCCCAAGATCCCAAGAGGAGAATGGAGAAGGGATTGCAGCGTGGTCATCCCCCCGGGGGGTGATTTCTCGCTTTCTGTCTCTCTTTGTCTTTCTGGTAAGCGCAGGTTCCCTATAGCAAAAACCTCTCCAAAAAAAAGAGAGAAAAATATAAGAAATACTGCAGAGATGACATCTCTGTTACCTACTGATCAAGGTAAAAATTGACTAGAAAAAGATCATCTGAACTAAGGTTCCCCAGGATTGCACACTGAGCCAACCAAACCGTGTATTTCCACATGCACATGTAGTCCTGCTACAAATGATCCAACACGCACACTGACTGCTTCCAGAAACAGCTGACTCAGCTTTCAATGGTTGGAGTCTCCTCGCTAATAAACTGAACACCCTAAGAGTTGAAACAAGAGAGATGATGGCTCTTAGGGATTGAATTATGTCTCACAAATTCATACGTTGAGAGTCCTACCCCCTAGTATCTTACAATGTAACTTCATTTGGAAATAAGGTAATTGCAAACGTAATTAGGTAAGCTGAGATAGTAGGGTGGTAGGGTGGACTCTTATCCAACACAACCGAAATCCTTATAAAAAGGAAATTTGTGAACAGATTTGCACACCAGGAGCCCATCATGTGTAGATGAAGGGAGAGACCAGGGTGATGCAGTAGAAACCAAGGACAACAATTGCCAGCACACTGCCAAAATGTGGCAAGAGGTCCCCAGGGGTTGCCGAACCTGCGGACATCTGGACCTTGGACTTCTCCCCTCCAGAACCGGGAGTCAAGTTGCCGGTGAAACTACTCAGCCTGTGGTGTCTTCTTATAGCAGCCCTAGCAGACTAATACAGTGACTTAGGCCATCCCTTCCCACACAGACCACAGTGCATCTTCACAATGTCCTTCAGTGAACAAAAGGAAAATTCAACTGTGAAACTCCATCATACTGCAATGGATGCAGTCTAAGACTTTTCCTGTCTCAGAGCTGGGAGTTAGAAACAGGCAGAAGTTTCTGAAATGTCATCTCTATCCAAATTGCTCAGGCATGAGGGGCTATCTTTGATTTTGAAACAACAAGTAATTTTTACTGTAGTAATGGAGATCTTGAGTCAGTCCGTGGTGTAGTGGTTAAAACAGCTGGATCCCACATAGCTATGTGGTTGGAATCCTGGCCCTGGTGGCTTGTGAAACACCGTGTGTGTGTGTGTGCGTGCGCGTGTTGTGTGTGTGCTTGTGCGTGCACATGCCCAAAGTCCTAAAAGGAGGGAGAGATGAAGGAGAAGGAATTGCAGCATGACCATTCCTCATGGGGGATTAAAAAACAAAACCCAATCAAGGATCTTTTTGTTCTTCCCTTTACTCTTAGAATTAAATGTTGACTGTACTGAAGAAACCTGTCCAAGAGGCAGTAAATCAAGAGCTCCTACTGGACCCCTCACCCAGCAGAAGGTCCCTTGTCACGGGGCATTAAGTCACATGAAGATCGCCACAGCCCTTCAGTCTCAAAAAAGGCAAACAGTCCTCTGAAATACTGAAGCAGGCTGCAGGCAGCCACCCACCTTCAAATATGCTCACACACTCAACTCTACAAAACCCAGTCATGTCTTTGTTTGGCCCGTGCCTTACTTTGAAGAAGGCATGCTTCATGGGTTGAAGTGAAGGCTGTGGTTAGGAAGGGAAGCCTGTCGGCCCTGGGGAATTCCTGAGTCTGTCTCAGATAATGATTAGCCCCACAGAGAAGTGAAACCAAAGCAGCACTTCTTTTGCTACTTGGAAAATCCCCTATTCCAAAAGGTTTTTGCACATGTACAAAAATGATGTGAAATCAAATGTAAGCCACCAGAATAATCCATTAAATACTATAAAACTCAAATGTAAGCCACCAGAATAATCCATTAAAAAAAAGAATAAAACCTATTATGTTCTTATAGGCCACAGCATTTCCTCTCTTCCACATCAACAGCAGTAACGGACATTAATTAAGCACTGAAGGCATAACAGGTACAGTTCTAAGCCCTTTACATGGAATAAACTTCTAACTTTCACATCAACCTATAAGGTAGGCACCTTTATGCAGGGAGAAGAATGAAGCGCAGAAAGGTTAAGAAATTGGTTCAAGGTCACAGAGAGAGGGCAGAGGTGGGATTCAAAACCAGGCTGTCTGGTTCCAACACCCCCCCTTCACTTAACAAACGACTAACCCAGACAGACAAACAAGCCAAAAAGAATAAAGTGAGTGGTGAGTGAGACAGGCGAGGAGAGTGGGAGGAGGATGGCGGGTAAGAGGAGAGAACAAGTATAATCCAGGCACTGTGCTGACTGATATTGAACACATGCTTTCGGCATTGAATCAGCACCCTTCAGAGGTAAGCCTGACCCTCCCACTTAACAGATGAGACACTGAGGGTTGGAGTGGTTCTAGTAACCTGTGCAAGGGGACCTTAGGAAGTGCTGCAAATCCAAGTCTAGTTCATTGCAAAGACCATGCTGTTTTCCAGGCCCAGGTTTTCCGGAGTCAAGATTCCACCTTGTAACCTCTGCATTATGAATGGTACTGCCTGCTTTTAAATTCAGTCCAGTGTCAGAGGAAAGCAGTTGTTCTGGGGCCAGGATGGGCTGGGTAGGAGACCACGTCAGCTTATCCCAGATGCGTGCTTGTCCAGGAGAGCCTGAGTACAGTGTAGATCTTAATTAATGCCAATCTGTGAGCCAGGAGACTTGGGTTCTGGTATCATTTCTGGCACTAATTGACACGTGGCTTCCTCCAAGAGCCCTAACCTCGATGGGCTTCTATTCTCCTTAAATACAAACCAGATATGAGGACACCTGGCCAACATACCTCACAAGGTGGCTGTAAAATGCATCACCAACAATGGTGAATTGGCTGTGAAAACTGACAGCTGATCATCTGCACTGAATAAAACCAGGTTGTCCCAGCAGCAAACACACGGAGCAGGTGCACAAGTGCCAGCCCAGCTGGGGATGGCACGTCCAGGATAATGTCCCAGTGTGAACTTCTCTCTCCTCTAGGAAAGCGAGACTCAAGGCTTCCAAACTGGTCTGCCAAACTGGTCTGGCTGGGCCCAGGGCCTTAGAGCTGCCTCTAAGGTAGTCCTTCCTATCAAAATAGGTATCAAGCAGGTGATGCTGGGGGGCGTCACTGAAGAGCGATCAGCTTCCCCTCTCTCCCAGTCCCAGTGTACTCTGGGAGCCGGTTGGCCTTCAGCAGTGAGGGGGGCAGGAAACCACCTGACACTGGGTTTCAAGACCTGTATGTTATAGATCGAGGAGAGGGAGCAATGCCCGGGGCCACTCCTCAGGCAGCATGGATTCCAGTGAGACAGACCCCACGGAGTGGATGAGTGAGTGAGTGGGAAAGAACCTCCCGCTGTTTGTTCAGAACAGACAGGCGCCTACCAAGCCCACCAAGCCACTCACTGCCCCCCACCTATTAGTTCCGGTCCCCAGGAAGAGGAAGGGATCAGATCTGCATAACAGTGAATCACCCAGTGCGACACAATGACCCCACCAGGAGAGGGTGGAGAAGCTCGTCTGGCAACTGCCTACACAAACGGCAATTCTGAAGAGCAGCAAACAAACCAGTTTAGCCCCAATTCCCATTTTGCATAAGACTGCACTCTACAAAAACAACATCCACGGAGCACCTGTGGATCAATAGCATTCAAAACCACTACTGTTTGGGCCAAGAGAGAGTTATTAAGTCTCCTAGAAGGAACTTCGAATAAGGTTGGTTTTTAGAAAGTGGTGTTCACTTAAGCGGGCTCCAGAGATTCAAGATGAGCGCGGGATATCAACCAACAGATCTTGGTGAACTTTGTTTCAGAGAGAACTTAAACCGCAGAAGGGTTTGTACCCATGAACCAAAGGGAGCTTGCTGGTCACTAGGCGACAGTCAGGATGCCTGTCTTCCTTGTGCTAATAAAGGTTACACAAGTGCCAAGAAAGACGGCTGTGAGGCGCGGGGCATCGCTAGGTCACAGCTGGCCACGGAGTGGACACTGAGTGCGACTCCGCAATCAACCGAAGCGGCAAAAATGAACCCAAACTGGGTTGAAACCAGGGCGAGGGCCACTACGTTAGGCCCGGAGCGTGGCTCTGACGGGAAACGTGCTCCTCGCGGGCGCCAAGGCCTTCTTCGTAGCCTGGTTGGACACGGGTTCCCAAAAAGCCTTCTCAGTGCCCAGGAGGTACTGAACCGAGACAGTAGGCAACAAAACGCACACCGTCCCTTTCTCCCCCTAACTATCCTTGACAGTCACCAAACAGGGAAAGGTGGCCCCTACAACCGAAACGGACGCTTTCACCCACTTCTTTTACAAACATCTAAAACCCACATCGACAGGACCAATAGCCTTCACTCTGATTCCCAAAAGGAAGAGCCGTCGGCGAACCTACACCTGCCCAGGGGCTAAGGGTGGACTGAAAGCTCCGTCGCAGCCCTCGAGGGCTCCTGGCTAATCTCCCCCCAGCCCCAGGCGGTGTAGATGCCACACCTCGCTGACGTCGGGCTCTCTGATTACCTCGCTCGCGCGTCCGCTGGCGTCCGGCACCTGGGCCGTCGGTTCCGCCGGTGCTTTCTCCTCCCCGTTGGCCAACGGGCTACTCCGAGCCGCTCGGGTATCCCCGCCGCTCCCCTGCGCAGCCTGGCTGCCACCGTCTACACTGGCGCCGACTCCTCCGGTCGTTGAAGCCGCGGCGGCGCCGAGCAGTCGGTGGCCCCCGTCTGCGTCCCCAGCCACCACGCTGTGCACTAGCCACGCATCCACCCGCGTGCGGGGGACGAAGGGGACCCCGAGCGCTCGCAACTCCCAGAGGAGCTGGCCCTCGAGCTGTGTTGCGGGGTCCGACTCCCGGCCCTTGGGGTGCAGCTGGCTCGCGCGCCCCCACCCCCCCAAGGCGGGGAAGGGGCTGAGCGCGTAGGCGGAGCTGGTGGGGCCGCCCAGGAGCAGCAGCTCATCCCGAAGCAGGGTGGGCGGCGGCAGCAGCAGGTAGAGGTCCAGGTCTACGCGGAGCCCTGCCAAGCTCAGCAGGATGCTGAGATTCAGGAGGCCGCCGCCGGCCGACCACCTGAGCTTCAGGTGCTTCATCTCCGGCGGCGCGCCCGGGGACACCCCTGCCGGCGCCTGCGGGTTCCAGAGCTCCAGCTGCTGCGGTGGCACGTGCGGGTCCTGCGCGCTGAGGGCACCTGCGGGAAAACCCCGAGAAAACAATAGATCCGGGTGCGCTGCGGCCGTCGCGGGCTAGGAGCCGGGCACAAAGGTGCTTCCTCGGAAGCCAGCCGGGTGCCTGGCGCGGCCAGAGCACGGGAGACGCGGAGGAGGAGCCACCTGCCAGCCTGCCCGGCTGCGGGCCGCCCTGCCTGGCGACCAAGCCCCGCCCCGGGCCGCGGGAGCCGCGGCTGGGGACACAAAACTGTCGGAGGACGGTGCCTGCGGGAGGGGCCAAGCGGGGCGGGGCTCCCCAGCTCCAAGCCTCTTTATGAAAGAGGAACGCAAGGCTTTCTGGGATCACAAAGTTTGGGGGACACCAAGTGGCTTCTTGCAACCCTGCGAGCTGGGCCATCCTTGTTGAACGTACTCACGGGTTGGGGAGTTGGGGGTAAGTGGTGAGAAGGGGCAAGATGTATAGAGTGGGACAGATGCAAGGCACCTGGCTTTCACCTGTGACACCCTGGACTGGCACAGTGAGTAAGAGTAGGGTCAGGAGTCTGACCCCTGTGTTCATTTCCCAGGCTCACTGCTTGCCAGTTGTCCTTATCTGTAAAATGAGGATAATAGCACCTATCAAGAAGGGATGTGGTGAGGTCAGAAGAAATACTGTATGCGAAGTCCAGAGTTTGCCATAGAGGTTCCACAGCTATCAGACAGTATTCCCGCTAGCCTCAGAAATTCCTTGCTGTTCCCTGGGGGCGCTCTATATGTTGCAAGGCCTCTTTCTAGGCCTATCCTTTGCTCCTTGAGTGAAGGTTAAGAATAACAACAGCGAGCTCTGCAGTCAGTCTGAGTCCAGCTCCACACTCTACCGCTTACCAGCCTTGGACAAATCTTTCTTCCTCAGTTTCCTCATTGTAAAGTGAGACTAATAATGACACCTTCCATGCAGGCCTTCTGTGAGCCATGAATGAGGTCATGTGGGTAACCCACCAGCCACAGTCCTGGATAGGTGGGAAGTACTCTCCGGTGGTTTGTATCCTCCCAGACTTGGCCCCAAAGCCACGTCCTCTGAATTGGAGGCATTGACTTCTCCCCGTGTGTCTCCCACAGAACTGTCTCCACGTGCTGACGTGACAACACTCAGCTCGTTCCACTTGGCGTTGTAATTGGGGACTGGTCTGATTTGCCCATTGTATACTCTTGAGGGCCAGAAACTTGTTTGGTTCACCTTGTGCCCACACGGTGCCCAGCACAGGGCCTTGGAAATATAGGTGTTACCACCCCTCACTCGTTTCCTTGGGTTAAAGAGGAAAGGTAAAGGCTGCCCCGTGGAGGGTTGGCAGTTGTTGAATAAGTTGAGCAAGACTTGTTTTAAAAGGCTACTTCCTCCACCTGGTTTCTTCTCTCTCCTGGGGCTAGTGTGATAAGAAGTTTCCATTTGTCCAGAAGGAGTCAGGGAAGCAGAATAGACTTCTTCAAGTTGCTTTTTCTTCGTGTCTTAGAGGATGAGCTAGGGGTGGTAAAGAAAATGGAGGGAGGTGCTTGCCGGCTTAGTAAGATTGGGAACAGAAACCCTGTTCCCAGCATTTGGTCCCCGGACAGGTCATTTGGGGCCTTAGCTCAGTCTGCTGCATTCACATTTTTAGGGAGGAGCTACCAACTGCCTAATGTTGTGCTGGAGGCTGTGAGAACATGAAATGGAGAGTTTTTGTCTGGAAACTTAGTGGTGTCATTGGGGAGATTAAATATACGTTTATGAAACGCTTAGAAACAAAACAAAGAATGTACTCCAATGCCAAAATATTGAGATTTAAATGACTTCAAGGGGTTTTTTTACAGGAAGTGCATGCAGCTGTTTGAATGTGTCCCTAAAGTTCCTGTGTTGGAAACTGAATTCTCAATGCAATAGTGTTGAGAGGTGGAACCTTTGAGAGGTGATTAGGTCATGTGGGTTCTGGCCTCCTAAATGGATTTATGCTGTTATTCTGGAAGTGGGTCAGTTATCTTGAGAGTGGGGTCCTCCTAGAGGGGCCCATCTCTCACACTGCCACCTGTGAATGCCTTCTGCCAGGAAAGAGATGATACAGCAATAAGGCCCATACCAGATGCAGCCTCTCATCTTGGCCTCTAGAACTGTGAGCCAATACATGTCTGTTCATTATAAATTACCCAGTCTCAGTTTCTTTCTTTCTTTCTTCCTTCCTTCCTTTCTTTCTTTCTCTCTCTATTTCTTTCTTTCTTTCTTTCTTTCTTTCTTTCTTTCTTTCTTTCTTTCTTTCATTCATTCTTTCTTTCTTTCTTGTGCACTCACCGGAGAAACAGAAAGTTATGGGGAGTGTGCACTCGCCGGAGAAACAGAAAGTGAGAAATCATCCCCAAGAGGAATGGCCATGCCACAATCCCTTCTCCTCCATTCTCCTCTTGAGATTTTGGCCACTTCATGCACATGCAGCAGGCATGAATTTGAAGCCACTGGGTCTGGGACTCGAACCATGGTCAGCCATGTGGAAGTCCAGAGACATACCATTATGTCATTTACTGGTCTCCAGTCTTAGGCATTCTGTTTCAGCAGCACCAAACAGGCTAAGACAATGCTATAAAGCAGGCAAGAGCAGAGGTGGTACTTTTTTACAGGTTGTATCTTCCAGAATTTTGCACACAGGTGATGGTCAAAAAAAAAAAAAAAAATTGTTTCTTTCCTTCAGTTGAATTGAGGTTACACTTGATGTGTTTTGAGGACCCTGAACAAGACTAGGAACAAGAAGAGCACTCAAACTTCCCTCCTAACACTTGGAGAGTGGGCTGATACTTCACCGTTTCAAAATGTGAAATGAGGGCCAGCAGGTGGCATAATGGTTAAGGTTCTGGATCCCACATGGCCAACTGCACTGTTTGAGTCCTGGACCCAGAGGCTTGAAAAATCACACTGGGTGCGTGTGCGTGCATGCCCAAAACCCTGAGAAGGGAATGGATGAGAAGAATTGCAACGTGGTCATGCTCCCTAGAAGTTGCTTTCTCACTTTTCCTCCCTTTCTCTCTCTCTCTTTCTCCATTGAGTGCACGTCCTATGGAAGAAATTAAAAATAAAATGAAATAAAAATATGAGTTGATAATCTTAATAGCTATCAGACTGCTCACTTGAAGAGTGTGGTTTAACTTGGTAGCTCCCAGCCTGGTAGAAAGGAGGGCACATAAAGATCAGGCAGTGAAATATTAAACAGGAGACTCATAATTGATCCTCGGAACCCTTGACCTGAAGCACAACAAAACATCCTGTTTGCAGAAGTGAAGAAAGAGGGCGGTGAGAATCCAAGGAAAGACTTCTTGTTAGGTCTCTTTCTAGACTCTCCAGGAATAGCTAAGTGAAAAGTCCAAACAATTGTCTTATAAATTTCTTGAAAAGATATCTGTGTTTATAAAATCTTTAAATCAGTGCTACTCAAAGGAGACTCTGGAACTGGAGCCAGTCTGTGAGCTGTTCGTTTCTGTTTCTTTTTGTCCAGATGAGGTAAGTCACTGAGTGCTTATCAGTTTGACGGCAACTCGTCATGACTGGAACATACGACCCATGATCTGTGAATCTGAATGTGATCATTTCTCATCTTTTTGCTATCTTTTTCATGAAATGAATTTCTTTTTCTTTTCTGAAAGTACTGATCAGCAACAAATTGAAAATTAAAAAAAAAAAAGAAAAAAGTTGGTCCGTCACCAGGGTGAGTTTGAGAAGTCCTGCCTTACATGCCAATTTCTTTCTTTCTTTTTTTTTGGAGAGGTTTCTGCTATAGGGTGCATGTACTCATCAGAAAGACAGAGAGAGACAGAGAGACAGAAAGCGAGAAATCACCCCCCCAGGGGGGATGGCCACACCACAATCTCTTCTCCTCCATTCTCCTCTCGGGATCTTGGGCACGCTCGCACACGCCCTTGGCGTGAGTTTAAGCCATTGGGTCTGGGACTCGAACCATGATTGACTACATGGGAGGCCACCCACATAGCCATTATGCTAACTGCTGGTCCCATCTCTCTCTCAGTTCTGACTCTGAGAGAAGGAAGCTTCCATATTGTGAGTAGCCCTGCATAGAGCCTCTGTGGCATGGCATGGATGTTTCTGGCCAACAGCCTGTGAGAAGCCAAGGTCTGCCAATAGCACTTGAGTGAGCTTAGGAGATCCTTCCCCAGGCGAGGCTTAAAATGATGGGAGTCCTAGCCAAGTCCTTTGTTTGTTTGTTTGTTTGTTTTTTAGTTTATTTATTTATTCCACAAGTGAGCGAGACAGATACAGTATCCCCAACAGGGTCTCCACACTACAATCCACCCCTGGGATAGGCACGGCACACCCAGCCCACACGGGCAGTCCCTGGGTATGAACTGGCAACTTTCCCATGTGGGTCAGCCTCACAGAGTGCTGTGCTTTACTGCTGTGCCACCATCTGCCCTCACCCCAACTCCTTGATTGCAGCCTTGTGAAAAACTCATAAATGAGCCAAAAGACATGACTACACTGTACATGGATCCCTGACCTAGAAATGAATCTGAGACGATAAAGGTTGTTGTAAGGAACTCTATTTGGGGTAATTTGTTATGTACCCACAGATACCTAGTAGACTCTGTGTCAGAGGTGGACATTAGAAGAGAAGAAGGAAAAACTAAAAATGCAACGGCAGTTGTGCTATGAGGTTAGTGCTATATTTAATGGGTAACTGATAAAAATGAAGTAACGCACAGTAGTACATTCTAGTCCCTGGATGCCATTAGGTGGCTTACATTTTTAAATGTAAACTAGAGCCAGCTGGTGGCATGGTGGTTAAGGTGACTGGATCCCACACAGCCAACTGTGTGGTCCACATCCCAGACCTACCGACTTGAGAGGCATGTGTACATGCATGCTCAAAACGCTGAGAGGAGAGAGAAGTGGAGGAGGAGGAATTGTGGTGTAACCACCCCGTGGGGGTTGCTTTCTCACTTTCCCTCTGTCTTTCACCCCATCTCTTTCTCTGGCAAGTGCATGCATCCTTTAGCAAATTAAAAAAATAACAATAAAATTATAACTTGGCATGAACTATAACTTTTTTGAAGAATTATTTTATTTAGCTTTCAGTTATTTATTTATTTACTTACTTATTTACTTACTTATTTTTTTAATTTGACCAGAGAGAGGGATGAAGTGAGAGAGAGAGAGAGAAGGTGAGAAAGCAAACCACCAGGCCCAGGACTCGAACCATGCTACCTGCCAGCCCCAAACCATAATCACTTCTAACTGGTGTGAGGTGAGCACACCATGGCATTTCTTACAAGTATCTAAATAGGAAAAACAGTTCTTCTCCTTTCTATACTCTCACACAGCACTTCCGACAACAACTGTGTGTTGTTTTCCCCACACCAAAAAATTCCCCAGTGCCCAGGGAACATCAATGGAGTATCCTGTAATTCATCTCAGTTCTGACACTGCAAGTAGCTATCTGAAGTTAACGCCAAACCCCAAGTTAAACGTAGTCTCCCAAAATGGCCTCAACTTCAGATACCAATCTCAGGTCAGTGCCTTTGGCACTTCTGACTGATGGGCTATAAACTGGGGGTTCCCGGACCCACTCTTCAGGTTTGGTCATTTGCTAGAGAGGCTCATGTAAGTCAGGGAAACATTTACTCACATTTACTGGTTTATTGTAAAGGGTCCTATACGTAGGAGAAATGCATAGGGCAAGGGATGGGGAAGGTGCACACCCCTCCCAGCAGGCACCTCCATGTATTGAGCAACCCAGAAACTCTCTAAACCCTGTGCTTTTTTTTTTAAATCCACGCTTTGTTATCTAGGCATGGTTGATTAAATTATGAGTCATTAGTGATTGCACCGTCTCTAACCTCTTCTTCCTTCCCAGATAGGACTGGGGGACTAGGGAACTGGAGTGGGACTGAAAGTTCCAACCCTCTGACTGTGGTAGGCTCCTCTGGCAACCAGTACCCCCATCTTTCTTTCTTTCTTTCTTTCTTTCTTTCTTTCTTTCTTTCTTTCTTTCTTTCTTTCTTTCTTTTATAGGTTTTCGCTATAAGGCGCGTGCGCTCGCCAGACAGAGAGAGACAGAGAGACAGAAAGCAAGAAATCACCCCCCAGGGGGGATGGCCATGCCGCAATCCCTTCTCCATTCTCCTCTCGGGATCTTGGACACGCACTCACACGTGCCCGGCATGAGTTTTAAGCTACCGGGTCTGGGACGCGAACCGCGGTCGACTACATGGGAGTCCAGCGACATAGCCATTACGCTAACTGCTGGTCCCAGTACCCCCATCTTTAAGGGCTTTCCAAAAACTACTCCATTGACATAACTTCAGGTAGGGTTGACAGAGAATTGTTATGAATATCAAAAGATGCTCTTTCAAATTTATTGTTTTGGAGTTGATTCAGGAGGAAAGCCTGGGACGGGGGCCAGCAGGTGGTTAAGGCTCTGGACTCCCACATGGCCAGCTGAGGTTTGAGTCCCGATCTGGTGACTTGCTTCCTCTCTCTCTCTCTCTCTCTGGTGAGGGCATGTTGCCCTGTAGCAAATAAAAATAAAAATAATAATGACAAATGAAGTTAAATAATTAATTATTTTTAAAAAGACAAAATCCAAATATTATAACAAAAAATATTCCTATCACTCTCACATTACTTGGTACTTTGTCCAGAGCAAGTGACAAAGACCAAATATATATTTCTTTGATCACAGTATCACAGCATCTATTCAAAATCAGCAAGAAAGAAAACAGATCAAAATCTTGACCTTCAGGGCCAGCAGGTGGAGTGGTGGTTAAGGTCTGGACTCCCACATGGCTGACCATGGCTTGAGTCTTGGATCTGGTGGCTTGTGTTTTTACTTTCCCTGTTCCTCTGGTGAGTGCATGTACTGTAGCAAATTAAAATAAATAAATAATGATAAATGAAATGAAATAAATCTTAACCAAAAAACAAACAAACAAACAAAAAAACAAAAATACCAATAACCCTTAGCATTGTTCTTTTTTAAACACTTCTGTTGGAGGTGGCAGGTGGCGTGGTGCTTAAGGGCACTGGACTCCCACATGTCCAACCACAGTTTGAGTCCCAGACATGGTGGCTTGCTTTCTCACTTTCCTTATCTTTATGGCTCTCTCTGGTCAAATGAAAAAATAAGAAGAAATAAAATGAATTAAATAACTTTTTTTTTGAAGAAAGCTTCTGTTAATATTAGCTTCAGGAAAGTTAAATTTGTGGTAGAAATCTCAGGATTAAATAAAATGGCACATTAAAGTCCAAGACATACAGATATAAGTCATATTATCTAAGAAGATGAACTAAGTGTAGCTAGTTTCAAATAGGGATAGTCACTAGAATTTAAATGACTCTGCAGTGTTGAGACATTTTGCCAAAAGCTTCTGCAAAAGAGAACAGGTTATGAATGAACTAATTTGCTATCTAGTGCTGATCTTGGTGATGATTAGTCAATTGATACTGAAGATAAAGACCGTATGCTTTTTCTTTTTTTCTTGTTAGTCTGTAATCTTAATATATATACATATATATATATATTTTTTGGAGAGGTTTTTGCCATAGGGCGTGTGCACGCGCCAGACAGACAGAGAGAGACAGAGAGACAGAAAGCAAGAATTCATCCCCCAGGGGGGATGGCCACATCACAATCCCTTCTTCTCCTGGAGAAGAAGGTTCCGGGATGCGAACCACGGTGGACTACATGGGAGTCCTGCGACATAGCCATTATGCTAACTGCTGGTCCCGTTAGTCTGTAATCTTCCGAAGGGTGTTTTCGGCGATACATAGGATGATGATGACCACACTGGAGCATTGTGACATATTGTAGCACGGTGACAAACAGCACTATCACATAGACTATTGAAACTTGCCTCATGCCAGGGACATGCTGCATGTATAATCTCATTTACTCTTTACAGAACTGTATAAAGTAGTTTTCCCCAGTGTTTATTGTCTAATGAGGACACCGAGGCTCAGGGACATGCCGTTGTCTGCCAAAGACATGTCCTCAATAAATGGGAGAGTCAGATTCCCCATAATCTCCACTTTCCACTGCCATCCACCTATCCTCTTCACTTACTTATACATTATTACTCCCTCTTCCTGCAAGAGGGAATGCTCTTCTTCAAGCAATACATTCTGCCCACAGTTTTGGAAGGATTAAGTCTGCCAAACTCTTCTCTTTTCTCAAAGTTCCAGAAGAAACAAACGAAGCATTGGTTTTGTCTCTCCAATGATGCTCCTCCTTTTTAATCTTTTTTTTTTTTTAGGTTTTTGTCATAAGTACATGCACTCACTGGAGAGACAGAGTGAGACAATGAGAGAGAGGGCAAGTGAGAAAAAATATGGGGGAGATGACCACACCACAATCCTTTTTCCTTCCACTCTCTTCCTGGGATTTTGGGCAGGCATGTGTATGTGCCCAGCATGAATTTCAAGCCTCCACATCTAGGGCTTGAACTGTGGTTGGCCATGTGGAAGTTCAGTGTCTTAACCAGTACACCACCTACTGGTTCCCCTTTTTAATCTTTTACACAAAAACAGAGAATCTTATTTTAATTTTTTTTCTTTTGTTTTGGAGTGGTTTTTGCTATAGGGTGCGTGCACTTGTCAGAAAGACAGAGAGAGACAGAGAGACAGAAAGCAAGAAATCACCCCCCCCCAGGGGGGATGGCCATACCACAATCCCTTTTCCTCCATTCTCCTCTTGGGATCATAGGCATGTGCTCACATGTGCCTGGTGTGAGTTCAAGCCACCGGGTCTGGGACTCAAACTGCAGTCGACTACATGGGAGTCCAGCGACATAGCCATTACGCCAACTGCTGGTCCCCAAAACAGAGAATCTTGAGTCTCGTTTGGCTCTTAGTGAGTCCTGTAATTTCGATTCCTATTGGTCTGTGTCAACGTCATTTACACATATTAAGCATCCATTGGTGTCAGTCACTAGGATACGAAGAAGTTCAAGGTAGAGCTTGCGATCTTACTAAGGAAGTAGGACACGCACAGGGTAAAATGCATACCACTTATTTAGGAAACAGTCTCTTCATGTAAGAAATATGTTTGTTGAAGTCCATGCCAGTATTATGGAAATCACCAATTAAGTAGGCTGTTGTTCCCATCTAGTCTTTGTAATATGAACTAGAACTTGTGTGTGTGCGTGTACGTGTGTGTGTAGGTGTGCATGTGCATACTACTGGCGTTGGTGCTCAGCAGAGAGAGACACACACACAGAGAAGGAAAGGAGAAGCAGCTCCATGAAGAATACCCCACAATCCCTATCTCTCCCTCCTTTTAGGATTTTGGGGATGCATGCACACACATCTGGCATGTTTCTCACACCACCAGGTCTGGGACTTGAGCCGCACTGTTAGCCACATGGGATCTGGCTTAACCATGAGGCTGTGGAGCGGGCCCTAGAATTCTTATATTCAGGTTAATGTTTCAGAGTTTGCGGTCACCGTTTGTAAGTGTGTGTGTGTGTGTGTGTGTGTGTGTGTGTGTAAGAGGATCACGGAGGACAGAAAGGAAATTAAGAAGAGTGGTCTAGGGGACGTTGATGTCAGGCTGATTAACAGGGAAGATGAAATCTACAACTTTACAGAGTACACGTTTGAGAACAAAGGAGAGTCAGTCACCTCCAAAGGGCTGGCTATCTAATCAGTTCTGGGCCTGGTTCTGTTTAACCACCCATATTAGCCTCATGCACTAGTCAGGGGGGCTAACCCCCATGATAAACAGCGGTTTAACCTAAGGAAGACTTTCCTAACTTATTTCACGGTTTACAAAAGTGTGTGGGATAAAGGGAAACTGCGCTCTTTGGGGTCACTTGAGGACCTTTCCTTGTTGTGATTCTGTCCCCCTCTAGGTCCTCGGAGTCCTTCCATTCACCTGGTAGATAGAGCGAGTGAGGAACAACGTGGGAGGATTTCATGGGCCAGTCTTGGAAGGGGCACCATGACTTTCACTCACACTTTCTTGGCCAGAACTTGCTCACATAGCCACACCTAATGGAAGGGAGACTGCAAGGTGGGCCTCTCTGTGCCCAGGACTAAGAGGAGAGCACGGGGGGCTTCTTTGCCACACGTGGTGAGCCACTGTCCCGTGGTTTTATTCTGCATTCCATCCCTTCAGCACCTTCTGGCTGTTTTTAACTAAAAATATTATTTTAGCCTCTGATAGTGTATTAATACACCTGTGTCAATCTAGAATGGCTATTGAAGGTAGAACAGCACTTCACCCTGAACATCCTGGTATTTAGGAAATGTCGACTGGCAAGAATGGTCAGAGAAGGTGGAGCGGTTCTTGGAAGAAGCTCAGGATTCCTGGGGCCAATCTTAGCTTGACCCAAGCAAGTCATTTTGGACACCTACATCTCTGGACCTCTTCACTTGCACAGTGAGGACTTGAACTGGGCAGATGTCTAAGATCCTGTCTCAACCTGAATGTCTCTAAACCCCTTGACATGTGAAGAATTATAATATGTCAGATTATGGCCGTCCTCCAAGTTTAGTCCTGAAAGCACTACTGCGTAGCATTGGAAAAGAAAGCAGAAGGTGATAATCTTGACTCTTGAACTGATAGCCACTGGAAGAAGAATCTAAAAGATGGCCCTGGCTTTGGGATGCATCTGACTTTCTTCATTGTACACGTGCTTGCCTAATGACATTTGGAAGTCTCACACTGACCTGCGTTCCCTAACTTCACACCATTTGATGGCAGCAAAGCAACACATAGCTAAGTTAGGTTGTGGGTAAAGTCACTGATTAACCGCTAAGTAGGAATCTCAGGTCTCCATAACTGGAAATTACTACAAGTACAATTTGCAGAGCAATACATTTCCAATGTATTGCTTCTCCTTTAAAAGAAACTTTAGCTTTGAGTTCAGTGACCTTGATCATTACTTAATAAAGTTGATGGGTTTTTAATATCTGAAGTGCCCATTAGTTTACACCTGAATTCTCTCATTTGTTTAATCATCTCTCTTAAGCACATTTGTATTTTTGCTCAGGGTGGTAATGTTCTCTTTACTAATTTGCATCATTAAACAATTCCTTTCCAATGGCTTCTTTGTCCTTGCTGCTTTTCTCTGATTTCTTCTTCTACTGTCCTGCACTCTGGACTCTCTCTGATCTTTTGTTTTGTTCTGAGAGATTTTTATTATAGGGTGCGTGCACTTGCCAGAGAGAGATAGAGAGACAGACAGGAAGTGAGAAATTCCCCCCCCCCAGGGGGGTGGCCCTGTCATAATCCCTTCTCCCCCATTCTCCTGTCAGGATCTTGGGCACACGTGTACACATCTCTCTCTGATCTTAGTAGCAGCTTTCTGATTGCCCAACTACAGGAACAGAAGGTGGGATCCCTCAGGGCCCTGTCATAATCCCTTCTCCTCCATTCTCCTGTCAGGATCTTGGGCACACGTGTACACATCTCTCTCTGATCTTAGTAGCAGCTTTCTGATTGCCCAACTACAGGAACAGAAGGTGGGATCCCTCAGCCCTCTAGGTCCACTTCTGGGCCCACCTCTGACCTCTGCCTGCCTTCCACTTTCTGAAAAGATGAATACTAGTCATAGTTCCAGTTTGCTGAACAAATGTCCCTTTGGTATTGTAGAGGCTCGAATAGGCATCCATCTCCACTTCAGAGTGTGACCTCATTTGCATATAGTCTTCCCAGATGAACTAAAGACAGAGAGGGATGGTACTGAATGGGCATGGGCCCTCCGTCCAATGGGAGTGCCTTATCACAGGCAGAAGTGGGCACGCAAAGACACGGCAAAGGTGATGTGATACTATCTCAGGCCAAGGAATGCCAGGAGCTACCAGAAGCTGGAATGGAAGGACCATTCTGTAGAACTTTAAGGGGGACATAGCCCTGCTGTCATCTATTTTTGACTTTTGGTCCCTGGAACTGTGGGGGAATGCATTTCTGTTGTCTTCTCTTTTAATTGCCAGAGGGTGCCTGTGAAAGAGAGGGAGAGAGAAAGAGCACTTCCAATACTCTCCACTGGGGGAGCTCTCCACAATCCCTTTCCTCCATGTCTTCATCCTATCAGGATTCTGGGCACACATACACACCCTCCCAGCATGGTTTTAAGCCATGAGAGCTGAGATTCAAATTGTGGGTGGCCATGTGGGACCTGGCTTCCTATGCAGAGGGTTTAACCACTGTGCTGCAGGGCCAGCCTCTACATTTTGGTTATCTAAAGACACCAAGTTTGTGGTCATTTGTGCTGGTATTCCTAGGCAATTAATACAGCTAGGTTTTCCATTTTCTTTCTATTTTTTGTTTTGTTCTTGGTGTAAGACTATTTTTTTCATGGACTATTATTCATCCATTCAAAAGAAACAAGGGCCAGCTGTGGCATGATGGCTAAAGTGGCTGGATCCCACATAGCTGACTGCACTGTTCGAGTCCCAGACCTGGCAGCTTAAGAAGCATGCCAGTCATGTGTACATGCGTGACCAGGATCCCAAAAGAAGGAGGAGATGGAGAAGAGATGGCAGCGTGGCCATTCCCCATGGAGAGGGTTTTCTCTCTTTCCCAGCTGAGTGCATGTACCCTCTGGCAAATCAATCAATCAATCAATAAATAAATAAATAAATTTAAACTTAAACTCTTTTTTTTTTTTACAAAAAAGAAATCCTGTTATTTGCCAGAACATGGATGAATCTGGAGGACATTATGCTAAGTGAAATAAGCCAGACACAGAAAAGCAAATACTATGTATAGAGTGTTAAAAAAAAATGCTCAACTCACAGCAGCAGAGAGCAGAGCAGTGGTTACCAGGGTCGGAGGGGTAGGGGGATGGCGGGAAATGGAGGGAAGTGGAGAGATGTTGACAAAGAGTATTTGCCAGAACATGGATGAATCTGGAGGACATTATGCTAAGTGAAATAAGCCAGACACAGAAAAGCAAATACTATGTATAGAGTGTTAAAAAAAAATGCTCAACTCACAGCAGCAGAGAGCAGAGCAGTGGTTACCAGGGTCGGAGGGGTAGGGGGATGGCGGGAAATGGAGGGAAGTGGAGAGATGTTGACAAAGAGTATGAATTTCATTATAAGATGAATCAGTTCTGGGGATCTATTGTATAGTATGGTAACTATAGTTTTATTTCAGTTTTTAAATTTGCTGGAGACTGCCTATGCTCACCAGAGGCAGAAAAAGACAGACAGAGAAAGAGAGAGAAAGCAAGAAAACACCTCCCATGGGGCATGGTCATGCCGCAATCCCTTTTCCTCCCTCAGTCCCTCCTTTCAGGACCTCGGGCACACGTGCACTTGTACCGGCCTGCTTCTCAAGCTGCTGGGGCCTGGAGAACTGCATTGTGGGCCCTGTGGGATCTAGCCACCTTAACCACTAGGCTACAGGCCTGACCTGTGACTGTAGTTAATAACACTGTAAAGTTGACTTGAAATGTGCAAAGAGAGATTTTAAGTGTCCTTACTTCTACACACACACACACACACACACACAGAAGGGGTCATTAATTGTGGTGATGGATGTGTTAATGAATATGATGTGATAATCAATTCACAATACATCAACTAATCACACTGTGCACCTTGAATATATACAGCTTTGTCAATTACACTGCAATTAAACTGGAGGGAGAGAAGAACTCTTTTTTCCCCTCCGTAAAGGCGGGTTTACTCTGGGGGCTGCTGAGTTCGAGGCAGCCTCAGGGCAAATGTACTGGAGGAGGAAAGGGAGTTGAGATGTTGGCCCTCGGGAGGCCAATCCTTGTCCTCATAGCGGAGTGTGTGACATGGGAGGAGGTTTTGTTCAGACGGCCTGAAGAGACCACTTGAATCCTTGACCTTTTCCTGGCCTTACCTTCCAGGCTTGCTCCACACTATTCTGGTTTTGACCTTCTCTCACCCACAGCAAGGCTCCAGCACACCACTGCTTTGAGCTCTCATGAGAGATTGATTCAAAGTTACCTGTGACTTACTTTTTTCCAAATTTGAAATAACTTTAGCTTTCTTCTTGATTGTAGAAGTCATATATGCTGATTGTAGAACAAAACCAACTGTCACTATAGAAAACAAACAAGAATTTAAAATCATCTAGAACTCCACCACCCACAGAATTCTGTGAAATAGCCATATATGCATACTGTATATGTTTTCTGAAAATATTTTATAACTCTTTAACATAACAATTGTAGAAATGTTATAAAAATATTTTGCTGTTATAGCATGTTCCTTTTGTAATGCTTTAAAAAACTATTCATATAGACACACAGTGAGACATCCTCACTCAATAGGTTCTGAATGTCTATGCTCTTTTGCACAAATGGACAGCTCTAAAGATACGATAGTAGAGAGGAAAGTGTAGACACCAGAGGCAGGGGGGGAGTGGATGGCAGAGAGCGGGTGGAAGAGGGTGGGTGGTAAAAGGTAAGTAGGAGAAGCAGAGGGAAGAAACATTTAACAGACAAAAACATGTAAAGTTCTCTGTTAAAAGAACTATTGTATGGGTCAGCAGGTGGCATGGGGGTTAAGATGGCTGGATTCACACATGACTTACTGCAGTGAGTCCCAGACCCATGGCTTGAAAATCATGCCAGGCATGTGTGCATGCATGCCAAAATCCCAAGAGGAGAATGGAAGAGAATGGATTGTAGTGTGACCATCTCCCCAGGGGGTGAGTTCTCACTTTCCTCTCTCTCTCTCTCCTCCTTGGTGAACACATGTGTCTTATGGCAAAAACCTAAAAAAAAATTGTATACGTCATGGTGAGGACTTTATGTAAAATGTAAGATTAATGTGAACATTCTCGCTCTCCTCCTTGGTGAACACAAGGCAAGAACCTTTATGGCAAAAACCTAAAAAAAATTGTATACGTCATGGTGAGGACTTTATGTAAAATGTAAGATTAATGTGAACATTTAAAAATCAAAAACTTTTTATGTAGAATTTGTTTTCCATATGAACAAATATAGCTCCATGGTTTCATTTTTACATGTTGTGTCTATACAGGTTTGATTTAGTTAAACAGTTTACTTGTAAATGTTTAGTGTGTTATCAGATTTTCACCCTTATAAAAACTCTGTGATAAATTTTGTTTACAAATAATTTGGGGTACATACCCAGTTCTTTTTAGATAGTATAAATTCCTCTACATTTGAGTCAAAGAATATAAGCTTTTGGAAAGAGTTAGATATTGTCTGCCAATTGCTCTACAGAGAGGACTGTATATGGTAATTCTCTATATTCTAATTTTGACTCACAGTAAATACTCTCTGATGTTCTGAGTCAAACCGATCCATGTAACCTTGCCGTTACTTACATTTAGATTAGAAAATATTTAAGTATATTTTATTCATGACAGAGAGCATGTGTG
>NW_006199822.1:813248-821815 GCF_000334495.1 Tupaia belangeri chinensis
AAAGAGAAAAGCCCCCTTGACAGGGTCTCGTTATGCCACAATCCCCTTCCCTCAGCCCTCCAGCTCATTGGACCCTGAAAACACTCGCACGCAACCTGTGTGTTCCCAAGCCCACCCAGAGATCCAACCCTGCAGTTGTTCACCTGGCTCACAGCCATGTTCAGTTTGCTACTGACTGCACCACCAGGCTCGTTCACCTGGCTCCCAACCATGTTCAGTTTGCTACTGACTGCACCATCAGGCTGGGTCTAGAAAAGATGTTTTTATAAAGTTTCGTATAATTGGAACCAGCAGATCTTGTAATGGTTATGTCGTTGGACTCCCACGTAGTCGGGTGTGGTTCCAGTCCCAGACTTAGCTACTTAAAACTCATGCTGGGTACATGTGCATGCATGCCCAAGATCCTGAGAGGAGAATGGAGGAGAGAGGATTGTGGCATGGCCATCCCCTGGAGGGTGATTTCTCGCTTTCTGTCTCTCTGGCAAGAGTATGTACACTATAGCAAAACAAAACAAAACAAAACAAAACAAAACAAACAAAAACTCTTGCTCTCAAAAAAGAAAAGTTTCATGTAATTATTTGAAATTTGGGGGAGAAAATATTTTCCTGATCTCTCCTCTCTCCCTTTTCTCTTCTCTCATTTCTGTTTGACAGCATTTTGTAATCAGTGTCGCAGGGTTATTTACTACTTGGTGACTTTGACAAGCATCCATTAAGCCACGAACATTGCCTTCCTTGACGTGTGTCTTTCCGCAGTCCAGAGGCGAGTGTATTTTCCCAGTTCTATTGGACTGTATTTCTTTGGATCTTCAGCACTGCCATGATGAGTTAGGAATAAATAGAATCTGAATCTGTTTCCTGCAAAAATGTCAATATTTGCTAAAACAAAGAGCTGGGAGTACCCCTGATGGACTGCCATCTGTCCTTGTCTTTGAGGGCCTGCTGGGAAACTGTTTTCGTGGCCAAGAGATGAGAAATAGCTTACGCTGAAATTCAGCAAGGTGGCTCACAGATCAGAAACCGGCTTATGTAAAGAGATGCTTTGCTACGAGAAAACTGGAAGTATATAAATGTGTTTTGTCTTTGAAACTTTAAACAAAGGATTATTTATCAGAATATTCCCCATAGGAATCTCTTAACAGGCAGCGTCATCGAGTTGATTTAAACGTTCAAATCATTAACAAGTTATTTTGTTGGACAGCTTTTAGGAAGCGAGCAGTCTATAAGGAGAGACACGGTTCCGTTATTCAGCCGTGCTATCTCTGAGCCAGGTAAGCTCACTGCTTTCTTCTGTTACAGACGGAGACTCAGTTCTGTTGCGGTTGTAGTGTTGAAGCATCAGAGGTGCCGTCCCCAGGTCTGTGCTGAGACACCTCTGCATCATCACTAGCCTTTCTCTTTATGACAATTGCATCAAAGATGCCTCTGAGTGCAGCCTGTCACCTGACCTGAGGTCCAAAGAGGAGCTACCTGGATTCCTTTGGAGAAAATGCAACTTCCTTTGAGCAATAGCCTGAAGAGTAATTTAAGAGGTCATCTTGGGTAAAAGTGACAGTCTTCAAGATACATGTGACAATTTTCAGGGCCCAGATCTCCCACAGGATTTCTAATTCATCTGCATATTGTCCAGCTCTCCCCTGAAAACAAATTAATTTGGCGACCTCAAACCATCTGTGAAGTCCGACTCCACAATATACTTATGGACCCCCAAACACTCCATCTTTTGAAGCTGTGTCATTTCTCCCCAATTTTTTTCTCTCTCTCTCATTTCATTATTTTTCTTTTGAGAGAGGTAAAGAGAGAGAGGCAGAGAGTCAGGTACTCCCAATGGGTTCTTCACGCCATGACCCAGCCTCGGCCAGCCCGAATCACAGCAAGCTTGACATGTACAGGAAGGCCTTAGGACTCAAACTGGACCTTCCCACTTGGGTCTAGTTGCATTACTGCCATCCCCCCAAATTCACTTCTAACAGATGCTGCCATGCCTCATTTGAACCGTCGTCTAATCTCTCTCTTTCCAGGAAAAGAGCAGTCATCCTTGCCCCAATCAGGGCTCTTGGCCAGCCCCTGCAGTTGCTCCTTTAGGCTCACATGGACTAGGAGTGTACATCTCTCACCTGTGGGGCAGTCAGCTACCTTGCAGACCTCTATGCTCAGTTAACCAGATCCAGCTGATCCAGCAGGATCTTGGCCACTAAATAAACATGTAATTCCAGATATATGGGCATGTTTACCTAATAGGTTTTTTTTTTTTATGGAGTAAATTAGTCATTTAATTCAGTAACATGTGATGAATATCTACTAAACATACACCCTCTTTAAAAAATTATTTATTAATTTGATATTATTTTTTAGTGATAAGCTCATTTTGTGCAAAAACAAAAACCATGTAGGGACCAGCAATTGGCACAATGGCTATGTTGCTGGACTCCTATGTAGTCAACTGCGGTTTGAGTCCCGGACCCAGTGGCTTAAAATCATCCTGGATGCGTGTGTGTGCGCCCAAGATCCTGAGAGAAGAACATATCCTCTTTTTTTTTAATTTAAATTGTTCTTTCTTTCTAAAATATCACAGAAAATATGGAAAGAAAATATCAAAATCTTGATCTTATAATATCTAGGGTCCAGTTTTAACATTCTACCTCAGTAAGAGGTTTGATTATTAGCAATTTAAATCTCCACATCTAAGACTTTTAGATTCTTCTTTACATTCTACTCTTTTAAAAATTATTTATTTAATTTTATTTATACATTTATTTATTTAAATTTGATCAGAGAGAAACACAGAAAGAGGGAGAGGGAAAGTGAGAAAGCAAGTGACCAAGTCTGGAACTCGAACCATGGTCAGTCATGTGGGAGTTTCCAGTGCCTTAACCACCATACCACCTGCTGACCCCTACATTCTACTCTTAAGCAATGAATTAAAAAATTTAAAAAAAAAAACTTTTTCTGGGGCCAGAAGGTGGGATGGTAGTTAAGGCCCTGGACTAACACACAGCTGACTGCAATTCAAGTCCTGAACCTAGCAGCTTGAAAATCACACCAGGTGCATGTGCATGTGCGCCCCGAATCTTGAGAATGGAGGAGAAGGGACTGCGGTGTGGCAATCCTTCAGGGGGTGATTTCTCACTTTCCCTCTCCTTGTCTCTCTCTGGTGAGCACATGTGCCCTATGGCAAAAATCTAAACAAACAAACAAACAAAACAAATAAAAAAACCCACAACTTTTTCATATGGACACTTTCAAACTTAATACAAAATTAAATAGAACATCCAGCTTCAAGCAATTATGAATGCAAGACTAACCTTATTTCTTTTATACCACAATTCATTTTCTTCCCCTTCCTACACTAAATTATTTTAAGGCAAATCCGAGACATATTTTTTTAATCCATGAATGCTTTCAGATGTATCCTTAAAAATAAAATATATTTTCTTTCTTGCATTACCACAATACCATTATTGTGCCTAAACATTTAATAATACTTAGTTACTCTCTCAAAAATTCAGTCTAGGACCAGCAGTTAGCATAATGGGCATGTCTCTGGACTCCCATATAGTCAACCACGGTTCAAGTCCCAGACCTGGTGGCTTAAACTCACACCGGGTTCATGTGAGTGCGTGCCCAAGATCCTGAGAGGAGAATGGAGGAGAAGGGATTGTGGTGTGGCCATCCCCCCGGGGGTGATTTCTCACTTTCTGTCTCTCTGTCTCTCTCTGTCTGTCTCTGTCTTTCTGGTGAGCACACACGCCCTATAGCAAAAACCTATCCAAGAAAAGAAAAGAAAAAAAAAATTAGTCTATAATAAAATTTTCCTGGTTATTTCCTTAACGAAAAAAAAAAAAAAGTCGATTTACTTAAACCAGGATTTAAATATTGCATTTAGTTGATAGGTCTTGTAATCTTTTAAAGTCTGAGTGGTCACCTTCTCTCTTTTAAAAAACCTTTCTTTCTTACCAAATATCTGTTGAAGAAACCTGGACAACAGGTGCCTCTTGGCTTTCCTTAGATGCCTCTCATTTGGGGTTTTCTGCCCGCCTCCCTGTGGAGTCATTGAATGTGCCCCACTTCTCCCAGTATTTCCTAGAGACAGTAGTCAGGAATAACAGGATTTGGGGGGCAGGACTACCTCCTAGGAGGCGCTGGGAGCTTCCCCGTGCATCCCACCGGGCACACCTTACTTCGCTCCTCTTTCTGCGGTGGGTTCGGCTGGTGTCGGTCTGCTCCATTCAGGACGAAGTTCCCTCTGGACCTTTCATCTAACGGTTTTAGCTGTCATTGACAGTCACTGTCTATTCCAGCAGGGTCTCAACAGCTTGCTTTTCATTGCGGTCAAGATAGTCTGACCGTTTTACTTTCAGTTCCCATTAAAGCAGCACTGTTCTGGGCAGCCAAGTTCATGGAAAACGTGAAGGGCAGGGTGGGCTGGAGGAGAGACTGGGGAACAAAAGCAAGGGAAATCTGCGAACGACAGACTCCTCCGGCTGCAGCTTCCAATGCCCACACACACAGTAAGGCCCAGAGTGATTTCTGCAGGCAAGAAGCTTCTTCGTGTTCCTTAACTCTGTATTTCTCAAGTTTATTCAACTGCATTATTTTCTTTATATTTCCTACTATCTATTGGGCCATGCTCCGGACAGCGCTGTACAGTCTTCTGAACCTGTCTGTGTGCATGTGTGTGTGTATACACATGTGTGTTTTTTTTTTTAAAGATTATTTATTTAACGTTTTATTTATCCATTCATTTATTTTAACTTGACTAGAGAGAGGCAGAGAGAGAGCAAGCCACCAGGTCCAGGACTCGAACTGCAGTTGGCCATGTGGGAGTTGCCAGTGCCTTAATCACCACACCACCTGCTTGTCCCTACACATGTGTTTTAAATTGCCAAATGGTCAGCTTGCCGGAGAGACAGAGAAGGAGACAGAGAGAACTTGCTAATGGGGCCTAGTCATTGCCACAATCCTTTTCCTTCCATTTCTCCATCCTGCCAGGATCCTGGAGAGGCATGCATGAGCCTAGCATAGTTTCCGAGCTGCTGGCTGGGATTTGAAGCTCAGTGGACATAGGGATCTGTCCCCATCTACACAGTGTTGATGCAGTGCTCCAGGAGCCAGTCCTGAAGTTCATTTAGTGACCCTAAGTTGACCACATTCTTGGGAAAGCCCACTGCAGAATTGGTGATATTTCTGTCACCTGGAAACTCTGAATTGAGTTTATGTCCTTGAAAATGAAAGCTTGAGTCAAAGGAGAGAATACCGTTCACTTGTCATCAGTCGGTCCGTGTGTGATGGAAGTTCATGAGGGCTTTGCGTTATGTCATGAAGGCATTAATGTCTATTAATGTTATATGCTCCTGGGTCATCGAGAAAATCCCCAGCGACCTAATATATGCAGATGCTGTAGCAGAAGTGGGTATAAATGTGCATTTGGAGCCAGACAGTGGCACAACAGGAGCACAATGCTCGAGGTGCTGGGCTCACCTGGGAAGGTCCTGGGTTTGCATCCTGAGGTGTCCTTGTATATGCGAGGTGCCCATGGCCAGGGGTGGTGGACTGAGCCTGGGGATGTATCATGGTGTGAGGACCCGGTGGGGTGCTATCTCTCTGTCTCTCTCCTGGGACAAATAAATAAATAAACTTGAAAAAAGTGGGTCTAGCCTGTTCCTGCTCTCTCTGACCATACAGCACCTTCCGGCATGGGACGACAGAGCACCAGCTGTGGGCCTCTCGACCTTGAACTTCCCAGCCTCTACATCTCTATTCTGTATAACTCAGTCTCAGTATCCTGTTAAAATAGCACAAAACAATCTCGGACAGAGGGTCAGAACTCTCCTCCCCAGGCTACTAGTCCCAGTTCATGGTTTGCTGCTATCTCCCAGGTAGGAAGGGACAATGGCCAGGCCCACGTTGTGTCCCTAAGTTACCTATCACACATGGCGGCCTCCCTCTTTACTGACCAGTCACGAAGTTTCAACTAAACTTAGTGTCAGATAATAATTTCATTTTTCTGATGACCTACCTTGTGTTTTCTTTCTGTTTTCTGCTTGGGATAGAGTTGGCTCATTCTGAGGAAAAGGAAAACCTTCCCTAGGATCATTGAACACAATTTTTCTTTCTCCACTGAAAAATTTGGTGAAAGTGGGATGGGGGAGTGCCCAGTAGGGCAGGCTGAGTTGAATGCCCAGGGGTCCCAAGTGGAAGGTCTTTGTACCTGCCAGCTGCCTGTCTGCATCCGGGGCGCTACACGGGGATGAAGCGCCTCGTGCAACCCACGGCAGTGCTTCCAGCTTTGCTCCCACACCTCCCGCCCCACAGTGGTTTGGGGATCTAGTTAGTCTCAATATGGAATTGGCTAATCCCAGGCCAAGTGACTGCTGTTTTTTTTTTTTTTTTTTTTTTTTCTGTACGAGAGAGTATATTTGAATGGAAGGGAGAGAGAGAGAAAAAATTCTCTTTTTTTGGCAGAGTCTTGCCACATTATGATCTTTCCTGTCCCGGCCTTCTAGCTAGCTGAGATCACAGGCACGTATCACCTGGTTGAACCTGGGCCTTCCATGCAGTCCGAGCCATCACACGGTGGCACCTTCCTGCTTGTGCCACTGCGCATGGACCCAAGTGACAGCTTTTAATATCCCTTTTGTCCCCTACTCTCTCCCATCCCACTTCCACTTTTGTTTTGGAAAAATACTGTCCTTACTACTTTGAGCTCAATAAATATACTTTTCAGTTTGTTTAATAAAAAATTTGAGGGTTGCCCCATAGCCTAGTGGTTAAGCCAGTCAGATCCCACATGGCCCTGGTGGCTTGAAAAACACAGGCTTGCAGGCATGCCAGAAAGTCCCAAAGGGATGAAGAAATGGAGGAGAAGGGACTGGCAGCATGACCACATCCTAACGTGGGGTGCTTTCTCCCTCCCCTTCTTTCTCTATTTCTCTGTCTCTGATAAGCAAGTGTGCCTATAGGCAAAAATAAATATATTTTTAAGAATGCCAATGCGAGACCAGCAGTTGGCGAAATGGCTATGACACTGGACTCGCATGTAGTCAACTGAGGCTCACGTCCTGGACCCGGTGGCTTAAACTTACACCAGGTGCATGTGCGTGCATGCCCAAGATCCCGAGAGGAGAAGGAAGGAGAGGGGATAGCGGCATGGCCATTCCCCTGGGGGGTGATTTCTCGCTTTCTGTCTCTCTGTCTCTGTCGTTCTGGCAAGCGCATACACCCTACAGCAAAAAAAACTCTTTAAAAAAAAGCCAATAGAACCACCTTCTTTCCTCTATAACCCTGCCAGTGTCCCTCTGCCTTCTTCTCAGAATATCCTGAGTCCCTTCTGCCTCTTCATTCTCACCTTTCCTTAACTTCTCTGGGTCATTCCTCAGCTCTGAGCTCTGTCCAAAAGCATCCTGGGTGTTGGGCATCTTGTCCTTCCCACTTCTCGCTTCAGATTCTGGACTGTTTTCAGTCAGCACTGTCTCTGGACCAGGTCGGCCCCGTGTAGCATGGACCACTGGTCCACTTAGTTCAGCCATTTCCACTGTGAGGTCTCAGAGCAGCCTGGTGTGTTAAAGGCGAACTCACAGGTTCTGTAAGCCTCAATAGTACTGATAGGATGCTTTGGCATCTGTAATCAGGGCTCAGTCCCTGTGTCTGTCTGGGAGCAACCCTCCAGTTCATAATCGCTATCAGCCTTAAAAGTAGGTACATACTTGGGGCTGCACACTTAGAAAGCAGCAGGTGCTGGGACCAGCAGATGGCATAATGGTTATGTTGCTGGACTCCCATGTAGTTGACCACAGTTCGAGTCCCGGACCTAATGGCTTAAAACTCACACCAGGCATGTGTGCATGCATGCCCAAAATCCCGAGAGGAGAATGGTGGAGAGGGGATTGTGGCGTGGCCATCCTCCCACCCCCACACATACTCCGGGCGGGGGGTGATTTCTTGCTTTCTGCCTCTCTGGCAAGCACATGCTCCCTATGGCAGAAATCTCTCAAAAAAGAAAAAAAGAAAGCAGCAGGTGCTAAGGGTCTCACTGTTCTTTGTGAGTCTGATTCAGCTTCTTCTTTTCCCTTCCCAGTCTCTGGAGGAAGTATGTATGCTGCTTCTTTGTGCTTGGCCCTCTAAGAAAGGTGGTGAGATGCTACTAAGGCCAAAAAGATGACCTGCTCCTGCTTCTTGAAGGTCTCTAGATATGACTCAAGGTTAAGTCTAGCTACTGCCCCAAATGGTGCATTTAAGGGGAGAAGCGATTCTACCATAGAAAGAATGAATGCTTATAAATAAAAGGACAACTTCAGACATGCTCACATATTTGATGAAGCAACAGTTCAGGTCGTGCTGGGCAGTCAGCCACTCCCAGGTTGAGAAAACCAATGGGCGATGAAAGGAGGAAACACACCTGAGCCAACTTGCCCATGAGCTGAAATATTCAAATGTGGGTACAAAGCAGTTACCTAATTCTTGCACCTGTTCTGACTCAACATCCACTGAAGTGTTGAACCACAATTTAACAGGATACCAGGCCTAGCAGCAGAAGCAGAACTTTCACGGTGATACCACCTGAATGC
>NW_006199822.1:821846-830000 GCF_000334495.1 Tupaia belangeri chinensis
AGAGGCCCCATCAGGCCTGCCATTAGTTATGGAGGACTTGTTAAGCCTTTCTCCTAACAGCAGGGAAGAGCTGGGGTGATGTCTGGCTTCCCTAGACTAGCTTGCAGAATAAATTAACATGGACCTGATATTTAAAATTTGCCAGTTTCAATGATACCCCATTATTTGGTTCAAAGTGAATGAATATAGAAGACTTAATGTTGAGTGAAGTGAGCCAGACTTTGAAAGATACACACTGTATATCCCCACTCAGTTTGTACTGAGTATCTGCACTCTAGGCAGAAATGGAGAGAGATGAAGAGAGGATGATAGTAAAGAGGGTAAGAGGAGATACTAGAGACTAGAGGGGAGGGAGAGGATGAAAGAGATACTAGAGACTAGAGGGGAGGGAGAGGATGTATGAAAGGGAAATGGAAGGGACATTTAACAGACAAAAAAAGTAAAGTTCTCTGTTAAAAAATACATACATAGTATATATCATAATGGGGACTTCATGTAAAATGTGAAAATAATTTTAAATTAAAAATTTTTTTAAATTTTCCAATTGCAGATTTTTTTAAAAGCTTATTTATTGACAAAGAGAAAGAGAGAGAGAATGAGACGGCATCCCAATAGGGTCTTCACACTGTGATCCACCCCCAGTCTCAGTCAACTCAAATCATGGGCACACATATCTGGTGTCAGGACTCAAACCTGAGACCTTTCCTTGTGGGTCAATTTGTATTACCATTTTGTTTGTTTGTTTGTTTTTTGTAAAAGACTTGTTTATTCATTTATATTTATTGTTGTTATTATTAAAATTTGGACAGAGAGAGAGAAAGGGAAAGTGAGAGAGAAAGGGAAAGCAAAAGAGCAAACTGCCATATCTGGGACTCAAACCACAGTTGGCCATGTGGGAGTCCAATGCATCAACCACCATGCCACCTGCCAGCCCCACCAATTATAGATTTGTATAGTGTATTAGTGGGATTTGGTTTCATGATTGTTGCTAACAATTTTCAAGCCACTCATATGACTATATACCAGGAGACCAAAAAGTTTGTGGAAAGGGCCGGCAGGTAGAGTAGTGGTTAAGGGGCTGGACTCCCATACGACTGACTATGGTTTGAACCTCGGACCTGGTGGCTTGAAAATCACTTGGGGCATGTATGAGTTCATGCTCCAAATCCCAGGGAACAGAGGAGAAGGGATTATAGTATGATCATCCCATTAGGGAGTTATTCCTCACTTCTGTCTCTCTCTAATGAGCACATGCACCTTACGGCAACCCCAGAAAAATGTTTGTGGAAAAATGCAATTAAAGTATTAATTTTTAAAGTGGAATTAATTTTGATGCAAAAAGTTCAAAATCTATGCACAATTTTTTCATAATATGCATTTTTCCATGAGTTTTGGCAGATTCTTTGTAGAATTTTTACTGATTTAATTACTGTTTGGGAGAGAGGTTGCCTGAGACAGGTGCTCAGGGAGACATGAGCATCAGGTGTTACATTACTCACGGGCTTCAAGGCTGCGTCAGTATTGATGAAAACCTTTGAGCAGCCTTTAGTCTACGTGCAGTGGTTTCACCGGGACGTGTAATTAGCTGGCTTATTTTTTGTGATCCCTTCATGACTGCACATTGAATAGTATCAAAAGAGATCTGCCTGTGGCTGAAAATATAACTCTTTAAATTCAGGATTTTGTGGGCTTCCATAAAAGGTGATTGAAGAAGTTTTGTTTGCAGAGGTTGGAAGTGCTTTCAAGTGCTTGTGGGAGAAAAATCTTGAAAAGATGGCAAATCTATTTACAGGAGATGTGGCCAACTATGAACTGTCTGGAATATTTTTACAAAAAGATGTATGTGTCTTTAAGCTGTGTTTTATTAGCAGGATGCATAGCTTACTTTATAAATGGTAAAACCTAAGCCTTGGCAGCATTTTTAATATCCCTCATATGAGAAGGGTTAGGGTTAGGATTCATGGTAAGATCATAATGAATTTAGAAAACCTAACTCTACATAAATATTGACTGGTTCTAAGGCAGAACTGTTACTGGAGGGTGGGGTGTCCACCACTTGAGTGCATTTGACTCACCATCAGAGTGGGTGAGGACTTAGCTGTCCTCTCCTCTAGCTTCATGAACCTCCAGTCCTGGAATCGATTCTTTGGATGATCTAGAAGGTTGAGCATGTCTAGGACTTCACAGGCAGTCTAGTTTCTGGGTGCTTGTCTAGCTCTAAGTTTATAAAATTTTCCTGTGACTTCTATCCACTGGGCCTCCTTCCTGAAACTTCCCAGAGTATACCCTGCTCCTATAAGACAGATTTTCTAATAGTTGGTGTGTTTTTCATTCTTTTTCTGCCTTTTCAGAGGGTGCATTAGGTATAGTATGATCAGAGTCCCCCTTTCTGAGCAGTATACGTTTAGCTGGTTGGGCAAGTCGAGAAATATATCTGCTTCCTTTAGCTGTAATTTAGCATCTCCTGAAGGTTTTTGTTTGTTTTGTTTTGCCAGAGGGCAGGTGCACTGAGAAAGAGAGAAAATTCAGTGAAAAAGCACCCTCTATGGAGGCTGGTCACCCCTCAATATCCTCTCCTCCATTTCACCTTTTGGGATTTAGGACATACATACACATGTGCCTGGTGCGTTTTTCAAGCCTTGCACTGCAATTCACTGTATAGTTGGCCATGATGGATTCAGTCACCTTAACTACCACACCACTGGCTTGCCCCTGAATATCTTTGAAAAATTACTATTTTTATGATGTAAACGATATAATCTAGGCTCTTCACCATCTTTCCTCTTCCCTGAGAGCTGCCCATGAAGGTGAAGCTGTGCAGTTTCACTGTGTACGAGATCTACCCAGAATGTGGCAGGTGCTACACCAGGACTGACAGGGAGCTTTTCCAATTTCTTAGTGCAAAATGCAAGTCAGAAGTCCTTTCCACGAGGAATCCTCAGCAGATAAACTGGACTGTTCTCTGCAGAAGAAATCACAAAGAGGGCCAGTTGGAATAAGTTCAATAGAAAAGGACCTGCGTGCAGTCAGATTCCAGGGGCTATCACTGGTGCATCTCTCGCTGAAATCATGGCCAAGAGGAACCCAAAACCCCAAATTAGAAAAGCTCAGTGAGAACCAGCTGAGCTGCCAAAGAAGCAAAAAACACTAAGCAAGCATCTAAAAAGACAGCAATGGCTGATGCTAAGGCTCCCACCAAGGTAGCACCTGAGCACAAGATGGTAAAGCCTGTGAAGGTTTCTGCTCCCAGAGTTGGAGGAATTAGAGAGAGAGATCTTTTCTATAGGGTGTGTGTGCTCATCAGAGAGACAGAAAGCGAGAAATCATCTCCCTGGGGGGATGGCCATGCCACAATCCCTTCTCCTCCATTCTCCTCTTGGGATTTTGGGCATGCATGTACATGCGCCTGGAGTGAGTTTTAAGCTACCGGGTTCAGGACTCAAACCACTGTCAACTACGTGGGAGTCCAGTAATGTAACCGTTACGCCATTTGCTTGTCCCAGCATATCATATTTTTAAATAAAGATCCAACTATATCTATAAAAAAATACATAATATAATACAATCGCTTCAAAAAATAATTTGTCATAGTAAAGTCTACCCAGCAGTTCCATATTTAGGGGTACAATGTACAGAATCTCTTGAACATATATACCAAGAAACATGTAAAAGAATGTGTATGGTGGAATTGTATGCAATAGCAAGAAAAACAAACAAAACAAGAACTATTCCAAATGCCCACTGACCAGAAAATGAGTAAATATATTACTCATCCATTTATAAGGTTTGGTAAAATATATAAAATACAAAATTTACTTACTTTCTCAGTGAATTTGATGTTATCTTTTACAAAACATCTTACTCAATTTGGGATGGAAAAAACAAATACACAGAGTCATGTGTTTACTGTAAACTCACCTGCTGTCTGCAGATTCTTTTTGCTGTGGTCCTATAAGTTGAAGAATGACAAGAACCTGCTTTTCTTTCTCTCTTTCGTTCAAGTTGTAGTGAGGTTTTGCAAGTTCTCAGCAGGAGGAAACTAAAGTTTTATGGTCCTGGGACCATAAAACTACATATCTGGTTGTTTTTAGAGAACAGGTCCAATACTTCCAAAAGATGATTCACAGCACTGTGCTTCAGATTCGGAGCTGAAAGACCAAGTAATGTGGGCAGCCCCATGGCTTAGTGGTTAAGGGAGCTGGATCCCATGTGGCTGACCACAGTTTGAGACTTGGCCCCTATAGCTTGAAAAAAACATGCCTGGGTGGGAACAGCAGGTGGCATAGTGGTTAAGGTTCTGGATTTCAATATGTCTGCCTGGTGGTTTAAGTGCCAGACCCGGCAACTTGAAAATCACACCAGGTGTATATGCGGGCATGCCCCAAATCCCAAGATGAGAATGGAGGAGAAGGAATTGCCGGTGGCCATCCACCCCAGGGAGTGATTTCTCACTTTCCTTCTCACTGTCTCTCTGGGACATGCACCCTAAAGCAAAACAAAGCAAAATAGAACACAACAGGCAGGTGTGTATGCTCCCAGAATTCTGATAGGATGGAGTAATCGAGGAAAAGGGACTGTAATGTGACCATGCCTGTTTGGGGAGGGCATGCTTTCTCCTCTCTTTCTCTCTCTCTCTGGTGAATGCATGTGCCTTCTGGGGGAAAAATATAAACAAACAGATAAAGTACAAAAGACCAAGTCATGTGAACTGGCTTACATGGAGGAGAGTGACTCAGTGTCTTTTAGTTATGTGGCTGCCAATACTCACCTTGAGAGAGAAATACACAATAGTTTAACCAATACCATGTGCTTCCAATTCAATTAAAAAAAAAAAAAACAACCTGATGTTGCCAAATAGCAACTTGAGTCTTATTCATTTCTCAAGTAGAATAAAATAAAATGGATTGTCTATAAAATATTTATCAGATCTAGGCTAGTATTTGAATTATAATATCTCCTGCAGGATTTAAAATGTCCTCTCTCTGCTTATTTCATTATTGATTAGGCAGAAAAATTTTTTACTTAATGTCAGGGACTATAATGTGTTTACTGGGATTAATTTATTCACCCTTAGGGATTAATTTAATTTCTTTATGATAGCAATTTTTCCTGAGATTTTTTTCCCCCCCAAAGGGTCACATCTAAATTTATTAGACTGTTATTTGGGTCACAATAATTTGAGTGTAATTGAATAATTTATGCATGTGTTTGCCAAGACCGGCTGCCCATCAAAATAACCCAGAGAGTGTCTTAAAAATACGGCTTCCCAGTCCTGTCCCAGGTCCAGTGCAACAGAATCCCTGGGGGGATGTAGGCTGGGAGTACTCCCACTGAAAGATGCTCCCCAGTGATGCAGGTGTAGTGCCTTGCCTTTGTTGGTGGACTAGGGTTTGGGAACTGATCAATATAGTTTAATTTGGGATAAATTTTTAAGTAAATGTTATTGTCATTAAATATAGAATTTTCTCTTGATAGCAGCATATGCCCTGTTTTATCTATCTAATCACTTGAATTGCCCAGGCTCCTCTCTCTATAATAGAAATGAACAACAGAGACAGAGGACACATGAGGAAGAAACTCAGAGTAGAACTCTGCCGTCCCTGATGGTAGTCACGGTGACCAGAGGAGCCAGTAAGAACAGGCAGAACAGCCGTGGTTGAGGCTGTCTCTCCCTCCTGTTTGGCCTGGTCCAAGGTCTCTCTGTCAGCGTCGCTCCATTTGACTGGGTCCCTGAAGATCCTCCACAAAGCTAAGTTGGTTTTGGTTTATGCCCTCGGCAGAATTCACCACGTTGAGTGACATGAATCAGTGTTGGCCACGGGGTTTGAAAACCTCTGACTTGGAAAGTGAATCGATGGATAGGCACACTATTACACCACTCAAAGCTATCACGACTAAAATGACTGCAAACACAACAGTGACAACCAAAACACCTACAAAGAAATGTCAACTAAAGGCTTTTCTTCGCCGAACAAAGGTCTTCCACATATTTTGAACTAAAAATCAGTCTCCTGGTGTGATCAAGAATCTTATGAAAATAAATTTATTTATTAGGAAAGTCTTATCTGTAGGACAAAAAGTAAATCACTTTTTTTTTTTGAGAGAGAGATTTTTGCTCTAGGGTGCGTGCGTTCACCAGAGAGACAGACAGAAAGGGAGAAATCACACCCTGGGGGATGGCCATGCCGCACTCCCTTCTTCTCCAATCTCCTCTTAGGATTTTGGGCATGCATGCACATACGCTTGGCATGAGTTTTAAGTCATTGAGTCTGGGATTCGAACTGCAGTGGACTACGTGCGAGTCTACCGACCTAACTGTTACACCAGCTGCTGGTCCCAGGTAAATCACATTTTAAGATGTGCATTTTGGGGACCTATGGCAAGTCCAATGGTGCAAAAAACACAGTGAAATATGAAGCTCCTTTGCATTCTTTCTAGGTTTTATTAGACACACCCATTGAGATTGATCTCTTGGTTGTTCTTTGACAACTGAACATACCATATTATATCATATACCAGCTCATACATATACAAGCATTTCCTTAAAAACCAGTTGCTTCCAGTCTTTGTGCTATGACATAAATGCTCTAATGAATGGATCCACGTACATACATATTCGTATCTGTGTCTTGAAACACAGAGGGCAGTCTGTCTGACGGATACATTTCTAGAAGTCAAGTTACTGGCTCAATGGGTTTTGAATAGTCCAAATTGCCCCCAGCAGGTTATACCAGTTTATGTCACTGACAGTGCACAAGAGCCATTTTGCTGCATGCTTTCATTGTTTCTGTACATTTTTCTGTTGATTTTGTTTGTGTGTTCAAGTTATATATTACGTCATCTGTAGATGAGGATCGTTTTACTTCCTTATTTCCAATCTTGATAACTCCGTTTCTTTCTTTTGCCTTGATTAGTCGTTCTAGAGCAATGTGGAACTATACTGGTAGGAGTGGACATCCTTGTCTTTCTCCTGACTCTAATGGGAAAGCTTTCATTGTGTCCCTATTTAGCATGACAATGAAAAACATTTTTTTCTTTATTTCATTTGTTTAAAAATCAGAAATAATGTGTTAAGTTTTAGCAAATGTCTTTCTGGAATCTCTATGAATTATTTTATTGGAAATAATTTATTACATTCAATTAAGATTGCAGAGGAAGTGCAAGACTTCCGATTGGCCTGAATCTATCAAAAAATGTTATGGTTAGAACACTATTTATAATACAGGGGGGGGAAAAGAAAACTAGAAACAATGACAATGTCCTCAATAGGGAAATGGCTAAATAAATTATAGCACTTTCATATAGTGGGAAACTGCAGCTGTTTAAAAAATAATGAAGTAGATTATATATGCCAAGATGGATTAGTCTGAGCTCTGAGGCCAAGTAAAAATGGCAAGGGCAATACAGTGTGTGCTTTCTCTTACGTAAACAATAAAGAAGGACATGCACATTTAAATATGCATGCATATACCGAGAAAAATTCTAGGAGAACACAAAATACACAATTAATAGCGTGTGCTTCTTGAAGGATAAAGGTCTGGGGATTTAAGATAATCTACTCTGTGTTGGGATAGAAACACAGAGAAAAGGCTAACAAAAAGATCTAAAGTTATTTCAAAGGAAAAAATTTTGTTCATGTGAATGTTTACATGTGGGCTAGCTCTACGGTACAATGGTCATGCAGTGCTTATGAGAAACTGGATACCACATGAAGACTGTGGCTTGAATTCATGGCCCAGTTGGCCTGACAATACAAATGTCCTGGACTGACGGGTTGGAGGACTGAAGGAGAGGGAACAGAGTGAGACCAGACACTGTAGAGGGTGCTCCTCTCTCGCTCAGTGTCACAAGTGTGTGTAGGCACTTTGTCCTGAATAAAGAAAATAAGTTTAAAAAAAATAACAGTCATTTCAATACTAGCAACAAACAGTATTAAACACAACTATGAGTAAAATTTCTGATGTAGAGGATTTTGATCTTTGCTGTAGGTTTGTGGTTTTGTTTTTCATATGAGGTGGAAACCTCATTCCTCTTGTTATTGTCCTGGATTTATGGTAGACCCGCTAGCTTTTGGGATTTTCAGCAAGCCCCCACACTCTCTTGCAATAGGATTTTATCCTAGTGGAGTTGGCCTCACTCTTGCATGGGAAAGAG
>NW_006199822.1:830025-844640 GCF_000334495.1 Tupaia belangeri chinensis
TAGAGCTTTTGTAGTAATTGTTCTCTGAAGAGAGTTCCCAATTCCAAATTTTCTTTTCTTTTTCTTTTTTTTGGAGAGGTTTTTGCTATAGGGCACGTGCGCTCACCAGGCAGAGAGAGAGACATAGAGACAGAAAGCGAGAAATCACTCCCCAGAGGGGATGGCCACACAGCAATCCCTTCTCCTCCATTCTCCTCTCAGGATCTTGGGCTCGCACACACACAGGCCCGGTGTGAGTTTTAAGCCACCAGGTCCGGGACACAAACCACGGTCGACTACATGGAAGTCCAGAGACATAGCCATTACACTAACTGCTGGTCCCCCCAATTCCAATTTAAAAAATAAGTTTAGTTATTTATCTCTTCTATAAGAAAGACAGAGAAACAGACATACAGGTACCCCTAACAGGGTCTTCACTGTGCAATCCGCTCCCAGTCTCAGCAGACCTACATTTTATGCCTAACATGTTCAGGGAAGGCCTGGGACGCAATTGAGGACCTTTCCCATGTGGATCCCATTACATTACCACTGCAGCCTCACCTGGTCCCCCAACTCCAATCTTAGTAGCAAATGGACACCTCTTTGTTCAGTCTTGTACCTATAGAGAATTTTTCAACCTGAATGAACCATAGGGATATGATTTACTAAATTATGGCAAAACAGTATGATACATACTTTTGTTAAAAATTGTGATTATGGAACTTATAACAGGAGAAAATGCCTGCCATAATGATAAGTGAACAGAACTGATCAAACAATCATGTATACATTACGCTCCTAACTTTCTGACTTTGCCAAAGCAGACAAGAGAGAGAGATTATTCAGGTAGCTTTGATAGAATGACTTGGTAGATTGTTAGGATTTTTCCTCAAATGTTTTCTTTTCTGTTCTTTTTTTTTCTTTCTTTTTCTTTTCAAGGCTTTTGCCATAGGGTACATGCATTTGTTGAAGGAAGAGAGAGAGAGAGAGAAAGTGAGAAATCACACTCAGCCCACGCCTCCCCCTTGGGTGGTGGTGGTGGTGGGGATGGCCACATTACAGTCCTTTCTTCTCCATTCTCCTCTCAGGATTTTGGGCACACATGCCTGGTGTGATGTTCAAGCTGCTGAGTTCAGGACTCAAAACACAGTTGATCTTGTGAGAGTCTAGCACTTTAACCACCACTTCATCTGCTTGCCACCATTTTCTTTTTATTTTATATTCTCCTTTGTGTGTGTATGTGTGTGTGTGTGTGTGCACATACACATGCTAGAGGGTATGTGTGCTTGCCAGAGAGAGACAGAGAGAGGGAGAAGAGAATTCCCCATGGGTAATGGTCATGTCACAATTACTTCTCCATTTCTCTCATCCTTTGGAACTGTGGGCAAACATGCACATGTGCCCTGTGTCTTTCTCAAACCACCAGGTTCAGTACTTGAACTATGTGATTGGTCATGTGGGATCAGGCTGCCCTAACTACCAGACCATGGAGTCAGCCCCAAATATTTTCTTAATATTGGCATTGCATAAATACACTTTACTTTTTTTTTTTTTAAGGTAGTAAAATTGGAACCAGCAGATGGCATAATGGTTGCATCGTGGGACTCCTGCGTAGTCCAACATGGTTCAAGCTCTGGATCAGGCAGCTTAAAACTCTCTCCAGGCGTGTGTGCGTGTGTGCCCAAAATCCTGAGAGGAGAATGGAGGAGAAAGGATTGAGGCATGGCCATCCCCCTAGGGAATGATTTCTCACTTTCTGTCTCTTTCTGTTTCTCTGGCAAACACATGTGCCCTATAGCAAAAATATCTCTCTTTTACAAAAAAATAAAAATAAAAAAAGGTAAAACTATTGCTTTTGAGACCCTGGTATAAAAAGAAGAAAAAAATTTTCTTATTTCCCTTTAATGTCCTGATTTGGAGGAGGAAAGTGCCAGGCTCAAGGTTATTTGTAGCTAAGAAGTTCCAGAGCACACCACTGTTCAGGTATGATTTTTTAATTTGCACTTTCAAAAAAAAAAAAAACCAAAAACTGAGCTTCTGTCATGGCAAAACTGGACACAAGTGTGAGTATGAAATTGCATGTGTTGGGATTCCTCTTTAGCTTCCTAATGAATGGCGGCCCCTGTGGTTACCCGTCTGACTGGTTCTGTTGCTCATTTATCACTCGCAAGGGATCCCTCACCACATTCACTAGGTTCATGGGGAGACCATTGTTGAGTGACTAAGGAAAGCTTTAGAAAATTCTCCCTGAATGTTCAGACTCTGACTCTTGGAACTACAGGTCACTATTATTGGAGAGGTATTTGCCTTCTTTCAGCCCTCTACACATTTTATCTCCCAGTTTATAGTAAGCAACACCGCTCTCTGATGGTTCATTACCAGGCACATCAGGGAAGACCCAACCTTCCTGAAATTCTTTCATCCTATTCTAAAAGAAAAAACAATACCCAAGGGTGGTTATGCTTCTGCCCCTAGGTACAATTTTATCTACCTGGATGGGGGAAAATCTGCATCTGTGGGTTTTGGTATCTGTGGGAGATTCTGGAACCAATCCCTTATAGATATTGAGAGAAGACTCTGTGTGACTGTGTGTGTGTGAGAGAGAGAGACAAAGAGAAAGAGAGAGAGATCCTTATTTTTTATTTTATTCAGGAGAAATCTTTTTGAAAAATATTTACTTTTATTTATTTATTATTATTTTTTAAAATTTGCTACAGCATATGTGTGCTTACCAAGGAGGGAGAGAGAGAAAAAGCAAGCCACCAGGTCTGGGATTCAAACTGCAGTCAGCCACGTGGGAATCCAGAGACTTAACCACCATGCCACCTGCTGGCCCACCTGGAGAAATCTTTGAATAAAAACTTGAAGGTATAAAATGAGCCACTCAAGTGCACCATAAAGCATATCCCTGAAATCAAATTACAAATCTCTAGGGAATGGAAAAATCCAATAGGTGCCCAAAGATAAATTCTAATTTGTAGATTTGGCATTAGTTTCTCATTTGTCAAATAAACAGCTATTCCAGGGCACCTTTGATTCAAGCCCAAGGACATTCTCTAGTCAGTTCTGGTGACAGGGTGTGAAGTGTCCAACATCATACTCTTCAAGGGTTTAGGCCCCCAGAAGCCCTCACAGAGTGGGTGGGACACAAGGAGGACTGACCTCTGTACCCGTTCATCGTGCTCCTCAGTGTCTTCCCCTCCAGGGTGTTCACTGTCTTCCATGGTAGCTTTGAGGCGATGCCCATGACATTTTGCTAAAGTCCTCGCACTTACCGAGTGGTCTTCTGGGTCCTTATGGGACTTTATAATGACTGAACAGAAGCAAGTTTCCTCTTAACATCTGGACATTTTACATTTGCCTATTTTTATCCTGAGGCTTTTGGACAAGGGACAGATCCACACGGGTTTGGGTCTGTTGATTCTGGTCTGACCAGTACCCCTTTCCTTATCCTTGGAAAACAGCAGATGGTCTTCTCCTTGGGTGAACGACTCCTGAGTCTACTACACGATCTTGATAGAACTGCCAATCAAGAATCTCCTAGTGGGTGAGATCCGAGACCCAAGCAAAGCAATTAGACTTTTTGGAAATTTGAGTCTTGAGTGGGATGACATCAGGTCAGAAAAATAAGTCAAGTTCAATAATGCACCATTATTCCTGCCACCTCAGTAATAGAATAGCAGGAAGGCAACAGTGTTTGTGTCCCTGTCACGTTCATGTGTTAAATCCTAACCCCCAATGCCATGATAATAGGGGGCGGGCCTTTGGGAGGTGATTAGGTCGTGAGGGTGACACCCTTAGGAATAGAATTAGTGGCTCTTATGAAAGGGACCCCAACGAGCACTCCCAGCCTTTCTGATCATGCAAGGATACAAGGAGAAATAACCCAAACCCAGAGGAGAGTTCCCACTAGAACCTGACCATAGTGGCACCATGTTATGGTTTGGGTAATAGTTTGTCCCCTAGGGTTTTATGTCTTGGAATTTGGGTTGCCCTCAAAATTCACGTACTGGGGCTTGATTGTATTGTTAACTGAAAACTTAATTTCTTCATGGCGTCCCAGGGTAGGGCCTCGAAGTGTGATCATCTCAGTGGAAGGGGGCCACCATGATTGCGTGCTAACGTGTGTATAAAAAGAGGAAATGGGGCAGACCCCAGCCACACGGGTGCAGACTGTGCTCTGCTCTGCTAAAAGCTCTGCCTTCCACCAGTCTGTGACACCTGGGATTTCTAGCCACTAGAACTGGCTAGAAATCCACCTCTGTTCTCTTACATTTACGCAGTCGCAGGTATATCTGTTAGTAATGCAATAGTGGACTAAGACAACTTGCTCTCAGACGTCTAGCTCCCAGTACTGTGAGAAATACATTTGTGTTGTTTACAAACTTCCCAGTCTGTGGTACTTTGTTACAACAGCTTGAACTGACAGACAGGGTAGCCTTTGGATTGTGGTCTGTGGAGCCAGATTGTTTGAGATAGAAACCCAGTTCTGCCACTTACTAAATAGGACGTCAGGTAAGCTAACTAAATTCTGCACGCCTCAGTTCCTCAGATCGTAAACAGGGACAATAGTCCTTCTCTGGTAGGGTCGTTACATGAATGAGAGTGGGGGGTATCAGCCAGAGCTCTTGTTGGGAAAGAGGAGCCACTCTGAGTACTCTAGAAAGGGGTTTGGTGAGTGGAACTAGGGACACAAAAATCAATGGCAGGCTAAAAAAGTAGGCTCTGGGCTATAGGAATGGCCTGTGGGGACCTGCTTTCTCTGCCACCATCTGGAGGGTAGGACATTGGCCACGTCATCACAGGAGCGATGGACTGCAAGAATACAACACCACAGTGTAATCCAGGGTCCAGAAAGGCCCTATGAGATGTGACTGTAATCACATCTCATAACGCAGAAGACCAGACTGAGCAGGGGACAGTCCTCTGCCCAAGAGTGTCAAGATCACCGAGACTCAATTTCCAATGTTGAAGCAACGGCTACTAGGATAGTAAAAATGCTCGCGCATATGTAAACCAGTACTGCAACTTGCAGTTGAATGATCTAGTCCTGAGGATCCTTTCGGCTCTTTCTCCCAAGTCCTTTGCTAGAATCCATTTCATTAACTTGTAATTATGTGCTTTTTTTTTCTTTTCTTTTTTTCTTTTTTCTGGAGAGGTTTTTGCTATAGGGCATGTGCGCTCGCCAGACAGACATAGAGAGAGACAGAAAGCGAGAAATCACCCCCCAGGGGGGATGGTCACGCCACAATCTCCTCCATTCTCCTCTCGGGATCTTGGGCACACACGCACACATGCCCGGTGTGAGTTTAAGCCACCAGGTTCGGGACGCGAACCGTGGTCGACTACGTGGGAGTCCAATGACATAGCCATTACACTAACTGCTGGTCCCCATTATGCTTTGTATTCTCTGTGATCGCAAAGATGGAGGACTGTAGCTATCCGTGGGCTCTCCAGCCGCATAGAAGCATTTAGAGTTTGCCTCTCACAAACTCCTGTGAAATAAAGTCTTAATAGAGTAATTTATTTTTGTGATTCTGACCTGGTGAACTGGAGACTCCGGCAGTGTGATCACATTTGCCATTGATGCTCAGGCTGAGCCAAAAAAGGAAGCATCTGGACCCTAGCCACATGCGTCAGGGAGAGAGGAGGGGAAAAGGGAGGAGGGAGGAGCTGGTTCTGACTGAGCAGCTGTCAGGTGTCAGCTGTGGGAGAGAGTGGGGGAACACACCTGTCCTGCAGAAGGTTGGGGCCAACTGTGGAGGTGGGATGAATAACAGATTGAATTCAAAGACACAATGTCAGCTGTCACTCCAGGTCCCATTCAGACCAGGAGATCTGACCTAACAGCAAAACAGTTCACAGGAAATCTAGGCACTTAGACTGGTTGGGGGCTTTTCAAGTAGAGATGAATGCAGGGGGGTTCAGCCCTCCCTGGTGAAGTGAAAAAATAAATTGAAATCCATGTATAGTTTTTTGTAATATACATTTTCCACAAACTTTTTAACCTCCTCCGTGTGTGTGTGTGTGTGTGTGTGTGTGTGTATGAGGGTTTCATAAAAACTGTACAAGGCTGTGTTAAGAACACAAGTTCTGGAGCCAGACACACTTGGGTTCAAATCCTTGACCTGTCACGTACTCCATGTGTAACCTCAGGCAAATTAATCTCTTTGTGGTTCAGTTTAGTTACTGGTAAATGTGGGTAATCCTGGGGGGGGGGGGGTTTTCAAAAAGTTCATGGAAAATGCATATTACGAAAAATCTATGCATGGATTTCAAAATTTATTGGCACCAAAAGAAACTTATACTCTAATTCCACTTTCTCATGAACTTTTTTTTTTTTTTGAGAGGTTTTTGCTATAGGGCGTGTGCACTCGCCAGACAGACAGAAACAGAGAGACAGAAAGCAAGAAATTTCCACCCAGGGGTGTTGGCCATGCCACAATCCCTTCTCCTCCATTCTTCTCTCGAGATCTTGGGCACGCACATACATGTGCCTGGTGTGAGTTTTAAGCCACTGAGTCTGGGACTCACACTATGGCCAACCACTTGGGAGTTCAGTGACATAGCCATTACGCTAACTGCTGGTCCCTCTCATGAACTTTTTAAAGTCCCCTCATAGTACTCAACTCACAGGGTGGTTGTGAGGATAAAATAAAATAGTTCATCTATGAGAAACACTTAGTATAGTACCTAGCAAGCACTTAAATAAGTACAAGTTATTAAGATATAAAGACAAAGCCAATATATGAATGATGCCCAAATACAACTGCAAAACCAGTGTGTTAAAGCAACAGTAGTTTAATTTGACAGGATGCTGTTGCCTTGAAATGAATCAGTCAAGTTGATGTTAACAGTAAGAAGACGTGGCCTTAGGTGCTGTTCTATAGTTACTGTCTTTGCCTTTAAGTTCAATGCTAATGCAAGGAATGCCTGGCTGTCTGGCCTTGTTTGCTAGATGAGAAAAATTAGACCTCATGGTGATTTGAAGCTCTTCCCTTGAGCATTCCCGAAATACCTATTTTAATGATGCTACTTAGTAATTCTGTAGAACTGTCTCCTTCGTTCAAAAGTAAAGGTAGGGGAACCAGCAGTTAGCGTAATGGCTATGTCGCTGGACTCCCACGTAGTCGACCGTGGTTCGTGTCCCGGACCTGGTGGCTTAAATCTCACGCTGGGTGCGTGTGCGTGCGTGCCCAAGATCCCGAGAGGAGAATGGAGGAGAAGGGATTGCGGTGTGACCATCCCTCCTGGGGGGTGATTTCTCGCTTTCTGTCTCTCTGTCTCTCTCTGTCTGTCTGGCGAGCGCACGCACCCTATAGCAAAAACCTCTCCAAAAAAAAAAAAAAAAAAAAAAGGCAAAGGTGGCATTGCCCCATCTTGGAAATCTGCACTTAAGTGAGTCTCTAATTACATAATTGCTAGAAAGAGGAACAGAAAAGTTCTTCGTTGTTCATTTATCATTACATTCATAATAAAATAATTTTTACTACATGATAGATTCAAAATCAAGTCCATGAGAAAACATGAGAGTGTGGTTCTGATTGCTACAAGGTGCCCTTGGATTTGGATATTCTAAAGACTTAGATCTATTCAAGTTATTCTGGACCCTTTATTATTCATCTTAACATGATATCACTTGGCCTTCACTGGATGAGACTCTGCTTACTGACAATGGAAATAACCAAGCTCTGTAGAAATAATATTTAACATTGTTTATTAATATTAACAATTAACATGGCTTATTTTAAAGCATGATTTTGAGAGGCCAGACCCAGAGAAGCCCAGAAGTGCTTTCCAGGCTTTTCAGATGTAACAGGTCTTTTTTTTTTTTTTTTGAGAAGTTTTTCCTATAGGGTGCATGCGCTCACCAGAAAGATAGAGAGAGATAGAGAGATAGAAAGCCAGAAAAATCACCCCCCTACGGAGGTGGCCACGCTGCAATCCCTTCTCCTCCATTCTCCTCTCAGGATCTTGGGCACACTTGCATATGTGTCCGGTGTGAGTTTAAGCCACTGGGTCTGAGACTTGAACCGTGGTCGACTACATGGAATTTCAGCGACATAGCCATTATGCCAACTGCTGGTCCTGCAATAGGTCTTTTATTCAGTTCTGAAAGCGGGAGACACAAAGTTGTGAATCAGCACAAGAAGTCTCTTCAACAGCCTGGCCCAGAAAGGTGGGACATCTGGTGTGGAGCTTGTAGGTTATGGATGGGTTTAGAAATTCTTAGCTTAGTAATTGATTAAATATGCAAGTCTTTGACGAAAAGAAACTTGAAGTCAGTAGAAAGGAATGTCTGACTTTGTAAGTGGAATGTAGATGATAAGGCCTTGCTATTTATCTGGTGATGTTCTGCCAGGGTCAGGATGTGAGGAGCTGCCCACCATCACTGGACCAATGCTGTTACAGCAAGATTAATGTTTGTGGGCATAACTCTCGCAGGCTCCTGGGAAAGCCTCTTAGGAGAGGGAGAACAGTCTGAAATCTGTCCTCATTATGAATATAAACTCCAAATTATATGGCAGAATATCAATTTGAAAAAAAAAAAAAAAGGGGGGCCCTTAAAGCAAAAGCAGAAAATTCAAAACAAAACAAAGCAAGCCAATACTCCTATAGAGCAGCGAGACACCGGGGAAGCCAGGCCTCCTCACGTGGGTGATCAGTGCCTGGAATTCCTGAGCGCTCCATATACTTTCATTCCTGATTGAGAAAAGGACGCTTGAAGGGAAGGAAGGCAACAACCCTGTGGACTGGGTCAATGTGATGAGGGCAGGTAAGATGCCTGTGGACTCCCAGGGCTCACCTTCAGCACCAAGCTCCCCGCACCTGCAGGAAACTCTTAGGAGCAGGGATGGCTAGGCCCGGGCTGTCAGGCCTGGAAAGGATGACCTAATTATCAGCAGAGTGGGTAGAGGGTAGGGCTAATATCCTGCCGCGGGGATTGCACCAGAAACTGGGGCTGCCCGGCCCTGCAGCTTGGGCCTGCAGGTAAAAAAGGTCTGGGAAAACTGGCTCAGTGTGGAGGCTGTGAGTGAGGCAGCCTCCGCCCGGCATCTAGTGTCCCCTCCATGGCGGGGCTCGCGCGGGATGCATCCATCTGAATGCTGTCATTGCCTCCGCCTGGTCCAACTGGATAGATGCTAATTAATGTGAAATACAAGGGCAACAGAATCCAATACACAGCAACTTTCCCCAAGGCGACCTTCGTCCTGCGGCAGTGTAGCCTCCACCCTCACCCTGTCAGCTTACACAGATTCTTGGACTCTAAGCCCTAGAGTCAGGATTCATGATGTCTTTTGGGGTCCTGATATCTGCCTTTAAAACAAGCACCCCGGGTGGTTCTGATGTAGGACTGCAGCCCTGACTTACCCACCCTAATCCACTGTTTCCGTAAAGACTCGATATTCCCAGGTGGCAAAATAGGCTGCGAGCTTCTCCGTGAAACCACCAGACAATCTTCACTGATTTCCTACCGTGTGCAGGATTCCACTGGGTCTCAGCAGGACGCGTCGTTCAGCACGCGCCTCCCTTTGCCCCGGGTCTCTGACTGCTATCGTTTGCCTGTAATTAAGGCTTCCTCTTATGCCCCTGCTTTCCTCAGTGGGCATAGTATTATTCCCTCATGCCAGAATCCACGCTAGTAGTAGTCTCTTTGTTCCTCTGGAATGGAACTTCCAGGCTTCCTGCAGTATGTAGGTCCCATATGAACCTGGTCTGGGATGTGCTGAGGCTGCAGGGTTCACCTGGGCCTGTTGGCCTGCCTGCCATCGGGCACTGTGTGAGCAGCCCTGTGGCCTTGGAGGTGCTGGTCCTGTCCAGGCCACAGCTGACTGCATTCAGCTGACTCATGCCATCCTAGGCAGCGTGGGGCACGTGAAGCTGGAAGAGGTGAACTGGTTCCTTTCTCTGCAAGTTGGAAATTGGGAGTCTAGAAACGGGTGCTGAATGATCATGAAATACTCTGGTGCTGGTTTTGTTGATCTGTTAGCTCTCTTTGGAGGTCTCTTTATTTACACCTAGTTTTAAGGAACATCATGAAAGAGACAGCAGTAAAGAGAAAGGCCGGTTCTCAGCTGCATCGATTCTACCCTCCCTGAGATCTGCTCAGCTTATCCTGTGATCCCAGGCATGTGTGTCCCTTCTATAAAATTTGTTTTTCCAAGGTAAGTGCTGACTGGAACGGCCATCTGCTTGCTCTATGTGCCCCCCGCCTCCCCACACACTCACCTGCCTGGACAACCCCCAAGCCCGGCTGGCACACTCATTGTGTCTCCTACTCAGATTAATCTCCCTCACCTGTGTGAGGTGTGACCCCAGGGGCTCAGGTGTCCTCACTGGGGAATGAGCCCATCCCATGACCAGCCATAGCCCCGATGTGGCCGGCCGTTTAGGCTGAAGTGTGAAGTATTAAGGTTTTATTTTTGATCTGGTCTTATGTTTTATTTCATTTTTGTTTTTGTTTTAATTGTTACTGTGTGTGTGCACTTGCCAGGGAGAGACAGAGAGAGATGGAAATGGAGAAAGCACCACCGTGGGGTGTGGTCATGTCTCAATCCCTTCCCCTCCATTTTTCCATCCTCTCAGGACTTGGGGACACAGGCACATGTGCCCAGTGTTTTCTTTTTCTTTTTTTTTTTTAGAGGTTTTCACTATAGGGCGCGTGCGCTTGCCAGACAGACAGAGAGAGACAGAGAGACAGAAAGCGAGAAATCACCCCCCAGAGGGGATGGTCACGCGTCAGTCCCTTCTCCTCCATTCCCCTCTCGGGATCTTCGGCACGCACGCACACGCACCGGCGTGAGTTTTAAGTCACCGGGTCCGGGACACGAACCACAGTCGACAACATGGGAGTCCAGCAACATAGCCATTACGCTAATTGCTGGTTCCCCCCAGTGTTTTCTTTAAGCCACTGCGGGATCTGTATGGGATCCACCTTTGAACCACTGAGCTATTGGGCTGATCCTGTTCTTATATTTTAAGAAAGCAATGTCACTTCCTAAATTTTTAAAGACCAGGAGCCATAAATATCAGCCTTTTCCATGTTCATCCTTTTTAAAAGCTTCAGAATTACCTGCTGAAAGAAATGTGATTTTAAATAAAGTGACATTTTTCTTTCAAGATGCTGAGATTTTTACTTGAAGTCTCAATTATATGGAAATTCCTGCACAACTTTTTTTTTTTTTTTTTTTTGGTGAGGGGAAGGTAGGAAACAAAATGGTTCCTTCATTGTGATTCTTGGTGGAAACATCGCTAACATTCCTTTTTTTCTATACTTTGCTATTGTAAAGTGACAATCCATACAGTGATACTTTTGTTCTTTACTTAGCAAGTTGCAGGTAGTGCCTGTCAGATTCCACCTCCCAGAAGTCGTTGCTGATGTGTAGTTAGTATGTACCCGTTTTTTTTTTTTTTTTCAGTATTATTTATTTATTTTTGTTATTGTTATTTTTTTTCTTTATTTGATGAGAGAGAGAGAAAGGGAAAGTGAGAAAGCAAGCTACCAGGTCCAGGACTTGAACCATGGTTGGCCATGTGGGAATCCACCTTTGACAACCAATCATGGCCCACCAACATATATATAACCATGATCCCTGGCCCACAGTCTCCAGATGACCCTGAAGAGCCTGAAGAGTTGTAACACCGCGTCATCTCCGTGTTGTAATACTGTGCCGCTCGTCCTGTCTCTCATTCTTTCCCTCTGGAAACTTGTTTGATTGTCCCCCGGGTTGGGACACCCTGGGTCTCCCACTTTGAAAGAAGATACCAATGACCATGATTGACTTCCCACGGGTGTGTTGGAATATAAGAAACACTGACAGTGAACTAACTGAAAAACCCGGTGCTAGGTGGTGTAAACTGGTCAATAATAACTTCCTCTAGGATCTCAGGCAATAATAAAAGATTTAAAACATTTGTCAAAATGATTGTAACCCAGGGAGCAGTTGGCGTAATGGCTATGTCGCTGGACTCCCATGTAGTCAACTGTGGTTCGAGTCCCAGACCCAGTGGCTTAAACTCACACTGGGCATGTGTGGGTGCGTGCGTGTGTGCCTAAGATCCCAAGAGAATGGAGGAGAAGGGATTGCGGCATGGCCATCCCTCCTGGGGGAGTGATTTTTTGCTTTCTGTCTCTCTGTTTCTCTCTGTCTTTCTGGCGAGCCCATGTACCCTATAGCAAAAACCTCTCCAAAAATATAAAAAAAGGATTGTAACCCAATGCACAATGGCAAAAGTTCTGTGCACATGAGGATTGCTATGGAATACGTGTGCCACTCTATTTGCCAATGCCGATGACATGTCTGAAGGAAGAAATGATTAAAATTACTTCTGTAGTAATGTAAAACCCAAGAGTTGGCAGGAAATTAGAAGATTATTTAACTCACATTAAGCAATAAATTTTACATCGAGAGGGGTCAGGAGGTGGCATGGTGGTTAAGGGCACTGGCCTCTGACATGGCTGACCGAGGTTCGAGTCCTGGACCTGGTGGCTTGCTTTCTCACTTTTCCTCTCTTTCTCTTGCTCTATCCCTTTCTGGTCAAATTAAAAATAAATAAGTAAATAAATACTTTTAAATAAAATAATTCTTGAAAAAATTATTTTTACATTGAGACCCATTATGCACAGATGCATATATGTAAGTGAAACACATTTTATAGACCCTCCCTTGCCACATGCAGTGCCCTCTAACATTTTCTACTTGTTTTATTCTATTAATTAAAAATGCTATTTGAGGGCTAGCCAGCGGTGTGGTGGTTAAGGCTGCTGGATGCCACGTGGCCTACAATGCAGTTCGAGGCCTGTATTCCAGTGACGTGAAAACACACGTTGAGTGTGTGTGCATTTCTAAAATTCTGAGAGGAGAATGGAGGAGAAGGGGTTGCAGCATGGTGATTTCCCCCTCTCTGGAGGAGGGTGCTTTCCCACTTTTCCTGTCTCTCTCTCTCTGATGAGTGCATATGCTATACAGCAAAACTAAAATAAATAAATAAAGCTATTTGCAATGCAATCTGTTAATAGTAAATTGATTTTATGACTTGTGATAATCAAACTGTTGTCTGGAGTTTGGAAACACTGATGCCATCCACCCCTTAATTATGCACAATAACTCTGAGGCCCTGCAAGACAGTGTGGCATGGCCCAGGTGCCATGGTAAAATTGGGCCCAGAGCTTGCCTTCATTTTCTTCTCATCCCACACTGGGTCACAAACTTAAAAAAGTTAGTTTGGGACAAGCAGATGGCGTAATGGTTATATCGCTGGATTCCCATGTAGTGGACCACAGTTTGAATCCTGGACCTGGTGGCTTAAAACTCATGCTGGGAGTGTGTACATGTGTGTGTGCCCAAAGGGGAGTGTGTACGTGTGTGTGTGTGTGTGTGCGCAAAGTTCCAAGAGGAAAATGGAGGAGAAGGGATTGCAGTGTGGCCATCCCCCTCCCCCAAGGTGATTTCTAGCTTTCTCTCTCTCTCTGTCTCTCTAGAGAGCACATGCACCCTGTAGTAAAACTCTCTCTAAAAAAGAGAGATTTTTCTAAAAAAAGCAAAGTTAGTTCTGGGACGTGAGGACCAAACAAGATGATCTAATGATGACATCAGGAGAAATGGCTTCTTGCTAATGGGCAGCTGTAATATGTACAGCTTTAGGCAGAAATCTTTTTCCTCTGACCAATAGTTTATTCTGGTTTGCCTGGAACAGGGTGGAGGGGTTCCCTGGAATGTGGGACCTTCAGCTAAAGCCAAGACTGTGGAGACAAACAGGGACAGAAGCCATTTATACCCTATCACCCATGGTCAGTGAATGGACACCATTTGAACTCTATGTGCAAACAAACTATGAGTACAAAGACGGCTGTTATTCTGATGTTTAGAATACATTTTGACAACCACTGGGGAATGAATTGTCTTTACAAGGTGATACTAACTCTGTGACATGGTTTCTTCCTTGTGTGCATCACTCTGCTCTGTGCTACCAGAAAACACTATTTAACCTTGCCTCTCCAGGAGCCAGCAGGTGGCACAGTGATTAAGGTGTTGGACTCCCACATGGCTGACTGTGGTTCGAGTTCTGGACTTGGCGGCTTGAAATCCATTCTGGGTACATGTACACATGTGCCCAAAATCCCAAGAGGAGAATGGAGAAGGGATTATAGTGTGGTCATGCCCCCCGGGGATGATTTCTCATTTTCTCTCTCTGTCACTCTGGCTCTCTCTGGTGAGTACATGTGCCCTATGGCCCAAATCAAAAACAAATAAAACCTTGCCTCCACTACTTTCCACAATTGCCTTAGGAACATTTTGGTGGCCTAGAATCTTTCGGGTGCTTGCAAGTGTCTTAAAGGTTGTGGATTTTTTTCTTTCTTTCTTTTTAATTAATTAACTAATTAATTAATTTACATCCATTCCCTGAGCATTGTCACAACATACAAAATATGAGTTCCCATCCAGAATATACTGCATAGTGCCTTAATCACACATGTTATTGTCAATAATTTTCCATTTCTAGTTTCATATATATAATATGCATATATATTTTCCCCCTATTTCTCTCCCTCTGCCATTTCCTACCCTTCTCCCACACTGAGGGGTCCACAGTTGTTTTCCATTCCCTTTTTTCCCCACATTTTATTGATTCAC
>NW_006199822.1:845040-854526 GCF_000334495.1 Tupaia belangeri chinensis
GTAATTTTCTTGGTTGCCTTTTGTTCTCTTATTTCTGTATATGTCTTTAGTTTTCTTGGTCAAGCACCCCTTTTAGAACTTCTTGAAGAGTGGATCAGCTATTGACAAATTCTTTCAGGTCTTGTTTATCTGAGAATGTTTTTATCCTTTCTTTCCATATGAAAGATAATCTTGTTGGGTATAGTACTCTGGTTGAAACTGTTTTTCATTTAACATTCTTTCCTTGCTCACATTTTTTCTGATGAGAGGTCCACTATTAGCCTGATAGGATATCCTTTGTAGGTAACTTGACCTTTCTCTCTTGCCAATCTTAGTATCTTTTCTTTGTCTGTGATTTTGGTCAATCTGGCTATAACATGTCTTGGAGAAGATCTTCTTGGATTGATTCTATATGGGGTCCTTTGTATTTCTTGGGGCTGGATCTTTGAATGCCTCTCTAGGTTTGGAAAGTTTTCTTGCAGGATTTCATGGAATAGATTATCAGTGCGCTTATGAGTCTCTTCATGTTCTGGGATACCAATTATCTTGATGTTTGGACGTTTGATGGTATCTAGTATTTCTCATGTATTATTCTCATTTTTGGGGACAATTTTCTCAGTCTTCGTGGTGGATTTTTAAAATTTTATCTTTTACATCTGAGATTTGATTTTCTATATGGTCTAGTCTGCTTTTAATACTTTTTGCCTTCCTGTATTATAGCCTTCATCTCTAACAGGTCCATTTGTTTCTTTTTTATAGTGTGTATTTCCTCTTTTAGATCTTGCAAGAATTTCCTTGCCTTCTGGTACTCGTCAGCTCCTTTCTCCTGCTGTAGTTCATTGTCTTTCTTCTCTTCCATCTCTGTTAGCTTTGTCACTATGACTATTCTAAATTCTTTATCTGACATTTCCATGAGTTTCATTGTACTGTCTGAGGACAAAGAGGAGGTATTCTTTTCCCTCAGAGGAGAGGTATTTTATTGCTTTCCCATATTTCCTGTGACCCTGCAGTGATTTCTAGTCATCTGATGGATGGTGTGTTTCTTCCTAATTCTTAAAGTTCAATCTGTGTGTTCAGAGATATCCAGAAGGAGGTGATCTGCAATCTCTCTTCTGTTCCATTTTCACTCTTTGTGTATCAGATTCAGTGGGAATAGAGGAATATTCTAGCCCTAATCGCATTCAGTTGTTTGGATTCTTTTCACTTGGACCTATCTAGACACTTAGTGCCTAGAGGCCAATAGAAATGAAGCTGGAGGGGGAAGTCTCAGCAGAAAGTCTTCATTTTTAGTCAAGAAAACCAGTATTTCACAGCTCAAGTTTGGTAACCATCTCAGCAAGGTTATAGATTTTTTTTTAGCAATGATTACATCTAGGTGAAAAGGATTGGTGCTAAGAAATATTAAGAAATAATGACTCTAAAGATAATAACAAAGATAATTTGGAATTAAGATCTCACATTTCTTGTGGCCTTTTAACTTCCTGTTTCTCCCTTTTGCACTACTAGTTTAGCTTTTGCACACAATGAGGAGGTTTCACGTACCACATGGCACCTCCTGGAGTGATCATTTCTCCGTTTCTGATGCATCCTCACCTCCAAATGGCAGGTTTTTATCTTAAGGCCCTGAAGAGCTCAGGGAGACTCAGGTATCTACTAGAGAGACTTATACAAAATGGAGGACTACTACTATTTTTCTTTTTCTTTTTTGCAGTTGAATATTTACAAATGTATTTTATTGGTGCTATGCTCTGTAATGCTGGGAGCCATATGGTAGATAGGGTTCAGTCAACCTTTACATACTAGGCACATGTGTGCCTGTGAACTTGACTGGCCAGAAAGGCTGGGGGAGGATCTCAGCATGGGACTCCGCTGAGGGTGCTTGCCTCTCTCTCTCTTTTTAGAGAGCTTGTTGCTATAGGGTGTGTATGCTTGCCATCTCTCTCTCTCTCTCTTTTTAGACAGCTTGTTGCTATAGGGTGTGTATGCTTGCCAGGAAGACAGAGAGAGACAGAGAGACAGAAAGCGAGAAACCCACCCCCAGGGAGGATAGCTATGCCACAATCCCTTCTCCTCCATTCTCCTCTCGAGATTTTGGCCATGAGCGCATATGTGTCCAGTGTGTTTCAAGCCTCCAGGTCCAGGACTCCAATGAGCCGACCATGTGGGAGTCCAGCTACATAACCATTATGCCATCTGCTGGTCCCACTCTGACTCTCTCATGAAAGAAATGGATAACTTTAAAAAAATCTATTTTGTCGATCGTAGAGACTACAGAAACAACTCTCTCAGTGTGTGTTTTGTATGTGCTCTTGGTGGCTCTATGCAGCAGACCTGGGGTACGACAGATGTGAAGAGTAAATGAGGTACTCTCAGGCTAGAGCACACCGTGAATGACAATCCACATTACGCACGTGGGCATAATGATGCTCATGATGTGTTCGTGCTTGTGTTGTCCCCTCTATGGGAGTGGGTAGATGTACTAAATCTGCCCTTAAAAACCACTTCTGCAAAAGCTTCTTTGGATTTACTCTTTGAGCCCATTTAAGAGCCATGTAAAGAAACGAATTCTCATTACGTCATACTCACATTTCCCTTTCTGTTTAGAACCTAGACTCAACCATCCACCTGTATCTAATACTCTTTAACTGTAAATAAGAATAAAATTTATCTTCCAAATAAGAAGATTGCTACTTTAACAGATATTTTTTAAAAAAAAAAACAAGCCTCAGGCTCTGTATGATCCTCATGCTGTGATTCATCCCCGTTTCTAGCCAGTCCAGATGGTGGGCATGAGTATGTTAGTCTGGCATGTAGAGGAAGGTCTTGGGCTGCAAGCTTGGGACCTTCCCATATGGGTTTAGTTGTATCACTGCTGTACCACTCTCTGGCCCCTGTGTAAAGTATCTAAGGAGAATTTTTTAAGTGTTTTGAGCTAAGGCATTGTTGGAACAGAGATGTACCCTCCTGAGGTTGATACTCCAGGGATGTGTGAAGTCTGCCTTACAACATTAGAGTTCTTCTCTAGACTCAAATATGAACAACTTGAATCATGTATCAGTTTGTTGTTTGTGTGCACTGCCTTCAGCCTGTGGGAATACAAGTATGGCTCTCTAAATTATTAACAGGTCATGAACGTTTTCTATAACTCAGTACGATCATTTCATGTATTGGGTTGCTGGAAAAGTCATGATGCGTTTTTTGCATAGAAAAACACATCATGACTTTTCCAATGATCCAACATTTTCCAGATTCTTCATCTTTTTGTGATTTGAAATTGTTATGCCAATCTAGTTCTTGGGACTTGTTTCATGGGGACAGATTTGAGCAAATAAAGTAATGTATTGGGCCATCTGGTAAATGTTTACTGAGCACTTACTACGAGCATGGCTATATGGAAGGAAAGTTTGGAATGCCCATGGTTCTAATGAGGTAGATTTTCCTTTGTGTCTGAGGACTCCTCTAACCTCAAGAGGCCTGAAGTAAAATTCAAGGATTACGAACACCATTCAGAAGAGAACAAAAATTCCCCATAAGTCCTTTGTAAGGTGAAACCTTGATTTTCCTGGCAGGCAGGATAATTCTCAGATGACATGGGGTATATTTTTCTCCTTGGGCTCCACTAATCAAAGCATTAACTCCTCTTGGACAAGTTTTACCCAGCTCTCATGCCTTTCATCTGGGATGCTGAGGCTGTCTATAAACAGCAATTATGCCTCATAACACCCCAATTGGCTCCATTTGTCGGAGGAGAAAAGTGAGGTGGAGTAAGACTCTGTTGCTTCTGAAGAGCAGCCTACAAGGAATGAAGCGCGTAGGCTGAGCTGAGTCTGGCTCTGTCTGTGGTAAATCGAAAGGCACCAAGTATCTTGTGAATCTACTTTAGTGAACCAATTCAGAAAACAAAATACTCTAGTTTCAGACCTCTGGGTTCACACAGTAGGTTTTAAACACTAATAATAGGAAACTGTTATGAGGTCCTGGAAATTCTTCCCTAAACGTTCCACTCCCCTTTGAATGTAAGATATTGGAAAATTGCTCTGGTTGTTTTTGAAATGGGGATAGAAAGAAATACGGACCATAGTTTCGAAAACCCCAATTGGGATACATAGTGTAAAAAGTTATAGACGAATTTACAGAAACCGTGGGAAGGAGATTCAAAATATAGATCCTAGTGGAAAATCTTGAACATGTGACTGCCCCAGGAGGAATGGAAGTTTCCTTAAGAAGGTCGTAAACAATAGACAAGATTTGGGGGCTCAGCCTCAGTGGCTCAGGTGGTAGGTACAGATAAGTGGTGCTGGAAGCCACATGGCCAATGTGGGTTTGGAGTCTGAGTCAACCTACACGCATTGGGTGTGAATCAAGGATCCTGACAAGCTGGAAGGCTGGGGGAAGGGGACTGTGGCTGTGACTAGACCCAAAGGTGCCCGTTCCTCTCTCTTTCTCAGATGCACTCTCACATGAAAGAAAGACACTTCTAAAAACCAAATTTTCTACCTGATGCGAATAGAATTGCACCCCAGCAAAAGATGGTGGTGAGGTGGCGTGGGGAATAGAAACGTGGTGACCTCCACTGTTCAGGCAGGAAAGGCATCTCAGTATAATCTCTGATGCTCAGGGGCAGAAATGAGGAGGAGGTTGTGCTAATCCAGGTGATGTATGCGAGGATGCAGCTAAGTAAATGCTATGTGCATGGTAAACCCATTTTTTTTGGAGAGGTTTTACTATAGGGCATGTGAGCTCGCCAGAAAGACAGAGAGAGACAGAGAGAAAGTGAGAAATCACCCCCCAGCGAGGATGACCACACTGCAATCCCTTCTCCTCCATTCTCCTCTCGGGATCTTGGGCATGCATGCACACGTGCCCGGCATTAGTTTAAGTCACTGGTCTGGGACTTGAACCGTGGTAGACTACATGGGAGTTCAGTGACATAGCCATTACACTAACTGCTGGTCCCATGGTAAGCCCATTTTAACTGCGGATGATTAGTGTTTCTGGGTTTCCGGTAACTTCAATGCTCAGGAGGACTTTAACTGTAACTTTTTCTTCACTTGCGGATGTTTTGGAAGGCTTTGTGATCATGTTCACACATTGGGCGTGTGTGCATACGTGTGCAGTCCAAAATCCTGAGAGAATGGAGGAGAGGGGATTGTGGCAGCATGGCCTTCTCCCCTGGGAGATTGATAAAACCCACACTGGCTCTGTCAAGCACACATATCCTATAGCCAAAAAAAAAAAAGGAGTTTAAGAAATATTTTCTTCTCTTAACCACATCTCACTTTCATGGACACTGTCTTATTAAAGACATAAAATGAGGACAGATTTTAAATTGGAAGTTGTTCCTGGCCTGTGTTTGTGGAAGAACCTGCCCTTTCTGTGGTGTAAAGTCACATCGTGTAATATCCAGAATCCTGAGAGACAGGAAGTAGGTTGGTGCAAAAGCAGTTGCTCTTGGAAAGCATCTCTGGCATCCTGCTGGTTGTGGAAGTGGTCTCCCTGCAAAAGATGTCAAGATGCTTGAAGAAGCAGTGGTCAGTTGGGACCAGCAGGTGGCATGGTGGTTAAGGCGCTGGACACTCCCACATGGCTGACCAGGGTTCGAGTCCTGAATCTGGTGGCTTGCTTTCTCACTTCCTCTTTCTCTCACTCTCACCCTCTGTCTCTCTAGTCAAATTAAAAAATAATAAGAGAATGAATAAATAAAATAAAATAATTATTTTAAAAAAATTCTTAAAAAAAAAAAAAGAAGTGGTGGTTGGTTGGTGAGAGGTCAGGTGAATATGGCAGATGAGGTAAAACTTCGTAGCCCAATTTTGCTCAACTTTGAAGCATTGGTTTTGGTCGCACGTTGTAGTGGAGGAAAAGTTGGGCCCTTTCTGTTGACCAGTGCAGGCTGCAGGAGTTGCAGTTTTCAGTGCCTCTCATTGATTTACGGAGCACACTTTGCAGATGTAATGGTTCTGCCAGGATTCAGAAAACTGTGGATCGGATCCCACCAAACAGCGACCATGGCTTTTTTTGGTGCAAGTTTGGCTTTGGGAAGTGCTTTGGAATTTCTCAGTCCAGCCTCTGAGCTGGTCATTGTCAGTTGTCATATAAAATCTGCTTTTCATCTATCACAATCCAATCAAGAAATGGCTCATTGTTGGGCAAAATAAGAGAAGATACTTCAAAATGAGACTTTTGAGCTTTGGTCAGCTCATGAGGCACCCACTTATTGAGCTTCTTCGCCTTTCCAGTTTGCTTCAAATGCCTAACAACCGCAGAAAGGTCGACACTGAGTGTGTGGTAACTTCTCATGTGATTGTAAGATCAGCTTCGATGATGGTTCCAGGTGATCGTTGTCAACCTCTGGTGGCCAGTCACTACGTTCCTCATCTTCAAGGCTCTCTTGTCTTTTGCAAAACTTCAGTGCATTGTATGTTCATTAATAGTTCCTGGGCCATACGCATTTGTTGTGTTGTGAGTTGCCTCCACTGATTTATGACCCATTTTAACACCAATAAGACAATTTATTTATTTATTTGTTTATTTATTTTGGAGAGGTTTTTGCTATAGGACGTGTGCACTTGCCAGAAAGACAGAGAGAGACAGAGAGATAGAAAGCGAGAAATCACTCCCCCCAGGGGGGATGGCCATTCTGCAATCTTTTCTCTTCTGTTCTCCTCTCGGGATCTTGGGCACGCATGCACACATACCCAGCATGAATTTAAGCCACCGGGTCCAAGACTCGAACTACGGTTGTCTACATGGGAGTTCAGCAACATAGCCATTACGCTAACTGCTGGTCCCAAGGAAATTTCTTGAATTAGCCTTTTGTCTAACATCATTTGTGTACTCTAAAATAAATATAAAGTGAACAGCAAGTAATAAGTCATTAGCAAAAAATAAAGTGAGAAATGTGCATTAAAATGATGTATAATGTCACCACATTTCAGAATGTATCTAAGGGGACCAGCAGATGGCGTAACGGTAACCTTGCTGGACTCCGATGCAGTTGACTGCAGTTTGAGTACCAGACCCGGTAGTTTAAAACGCACACTGGGCACATGTGCATGCATGCTCAAAATCTCGAGAAGAGAATGGAGGAGAAGGGGTTGCAGCATAGCTATCCCCCAGTGGTGGTGGTGGTGTGGGGGGGTGATTTCTCGTTTTCTGTCTGTCTCTTGGTGAGCACACGTACCCTATAGCATAACAATTCCCCCCTCTCTCTAAGAAAAGAGAATGTATCAAATGGCAAATTTCAACAATGCAAAATCGTGATTACTTTTGCTCCAACCCATTAACTTAGTGGTTGCTTAGGGCTTGGGGATGGGGAGTGAGTACTCAGAGGTATGGCTTTGCTTTGGAGTGTGAGGAAACATTCTAAAATTGTGATTGTGGCACAACCCTGTGAATATACCAAAAGTTCCTGAATTGTACTGTAAGTGGACAAATTGTATGGCATGTAATTTATATCTTCACAAAGCTGTCACAGGAGCAAAAGGCCAGGGCCATCTGTGGTGGCACAGTGGTAGCACAATGCTCTGTGAACTGAACCCACGTGGAAGGTCCCAGGTTCATATCCCCAGCCTCCTCATGAACGTTGGGCAGGTGATTCTCTATGATTCCATCTGGTTTAGGCTAGGGGTGGGAGGTAAAGGAAGATCCTGTTGGGGATGCCTGTCTCTCTCATAGAAGAAATAAATAAATAAACTTAAAATCACAATAACACATGGCTTGGCCTTGGAGGAAGTAGACAGCAAGGAAATACTATTTAAATTTATCTTTTAAATGTGTAGTATACTCATACAAGGGAATATTATACAACGATGAGGAACAACCCACTGCTTCTCACAATGTGGGTATGTCTCAGAGCAATATCATGTGGAATGAAAAAAAAAAAAAACAGATGCAAGAAGTACCTCTTGTATAATTCCACTTATCTCCAGCTCAAAATCAGGCAAAACCAGTCTATGGTATCAGATTTCAGGATATGGTTACTCTTGGGAGGGAGAAAAGTGCTGGTTACGTTGTTTCTTAATCCGGGTGTGTTTGCTTTGTGAAAATTCACTGAGTTTATAATTCGAGCACTTGTCCGTGTGCTGAATATGTCAGATTTCATTAAAACATTTATTAAATGCTTCCATTTATTATTCACAGAAAGGTAGCCTCATTTTATCTGTAAGTGGTGTTCATCCCATTTTATAGATGAAGAAACTGCGGTCTAAGGGTTTCAGTGTCTTGGTAAAGCCCACACAGCTAAAAGTGGCAGAGCCTGGCTATAAGTGGGTGTGCCTGGCCACTGGGACCACGACTTCACATCCTTCCCGAGGTTCTGACAGCTCCTCCCTGCCAGTGTCCAGCCCCTTTTCTCATTGGCCATGAACAAGGGGAATTTTATTGGAGGAAATGATCTTTTCCCAGGACGGCTAAAGGGCTAGAAGGCATTGCCCCCCATGCAGAGTACAGCCAGGGAGGATGGGCAGCACAAGTTTCTAGCCTGTTCTAACGTTGCGAGCTGATCTCCCATGTCAGCCCCCGGCCTCCTGAAAGCTTCACTAACGGGAGCAGCATTCAAAATAGATGGATGGTATTCACTTGTCACATTATAGCTAAAAATAAAGACAAGGGGAGGTTATAGTGAGATGCCATTGGTGGCACAACACCAGCTGATTGGCACACTGTCATTATTATTTCCAGAGAAGGGAAGTGTCTAACGCACAGCTGGCCCTGTCACCCAACATGGCAGTAAATTCTGGTCACTCGTTAGTATAATATGAGCCAGAACAGGGGGTTATGCAAGAAAAGAACACCGACAGTCGTGCCGACCTTGAGTACAAAGGAAAATGATATACAGTGAATAGGTGAAATCGAGACACGCTTAGTGGGCTAATTGGATCCATGCTGCATCAGAGGATGACGCCCCCTTCCACACACAGGAAAGGTAAGTAATGGAAACCTCTGGCCAGCCTTCTGCTGAAAAACACCAGAGCTACATTTGGGCCGAGACTGCTAATGTGACTTCCATTTAAAATGCCTTTTTTTTTTTTTTCCAGTATAAGTTGATTGGTTGAATTGAATTAGAATTTTAAGTGGAATTTTGAGATCTCCTGGGTTCTTGAGGTTTTATTTCCCTTAGAGTAAGCCTGCCTCCAAAGTACTTTTTCTGTGCATGGATGTTTTTAAGTGAGGAAATAGGGCTTGTTAAGTTTGGCTTAGAGATCAGTATGTAAAAAGATGTTACCACAGAAACCTGAATCTTGACATGAGCGATTGGCCTGGGGCAAGCTTTTCATTTCTTGGCACTTGTGGCTCAAAGGCTCTGAGGAAGACTTTCCTATCCAAGTCAGAGGGGAGGGTCACCTTTAATCTTAAAAGAGCACCAGCAGGATTAGGACTACTTTAACATGGGAGAAAGCCTTTTTTTAAGGCCCACCTGAACACCTTGACAATGGGATCCCAGTTGGTTTATGAAAAAAAAAAAAAAAAAACCTGAAAATTTTTAAATTTTTTTCACTTTTTTTT
>NW_006199822.1:854572-899291 GCF_000334495.1 Tupaia belangeri chinensis
AGAGAAGTCACTTTCAATGGAGCTGGCCCTGCCCCTCCATTCCCCTGTGAGGATGTTGGGCATGCACATACACATGCCCAGTGTGATTCTCAAGCAACCAGGTCTGAGACTCAAACTGTGGTCAGCTGTGTGGGAGTCCAGAACCTTAACTACCATGCCGCCTGCTGGCCCTTCACTTCCTTTTTAAATCCGATGTTCTTGAAAAGTCATTAACAGGAAGAAAGTAGCGAATACTCTAGATCATATGGTGAGACTATTTTAAAGGACAAACTACTTCCATAATAAGGTTAAATTCCTTTTCAGTACCTCTTCTATCTTAAGAATTTCTACAAGGAGGTGTTTCATTTTTACTCAAGATGGGCTTATTTAATTATTAACCAAAACAGTGATTCAGAAATTTTCACTTTGAGTGCCCCAAATTTAAACTTTTAGCTTTGGAACAAATTTACTTTTCTTAAACTAATTTTGACAATTCATGAGACAAATTAATAGTAAGGGCTAAGCTTGAGGGTAGTCTTTAATATAAACTTATTTTTAAAATTCTTTTAATTGGGACCAGCATGTGGTTTAGTGGTTAAGGCGCTGGACACTCCCACATGGCCAACCATGGTTGCAGTCTTGAACCTGGTGGCTTGCTTTCTCATTCCACCCCTGCCCTGTTTCTCTCTGGTCAAATTAAAAAAGATAATAATAAGTTAATAAATAAATAAAATAAAATAAAATAAATAATTCTTTGAAACAAAATTCTTTTGGTTGTGGGGGCCCGCCATGGTGTGGTGGTTGAAGCGCTGGATTCCCACATGGCTGACTGTGATTCAAGTCCTTGACCTGGCAATTTGCTTTCTTGCTTTCTCTCTTTCTGTGCTTCTCTCTGGTGAGCTCATGTGCCCTACAGCAAACTTAATAATAATAAACAATTAAATTAAAATTCTTTTAATTGTAATAAAATACAATACAATGTATCATCTTAACCATTTTTAGTGTACAGTTTAGTGATATTAAGGACATTACATTCATAAGTTGTGCAATCATCCATACCGTCCATCTCTGCAATTCTTTTCATTTTATAAAACCAAAATTCTATATCCATTAAATAATAACCGCATTCCTCCCTTTGCCCAGTCCGTGATAACCACCACTATGAGCTTGGCTTTGTAAGATTTACTGGAAATGGGTATAAGAAACTCAAATGCTGTTTTGTTTTGCTTTGTTTTGTTTTTTTAATGGTGATAGGGTACGAGAACTTGCCAGAGAGAGGGAGAGATAGAAAGCAACTCCCCAGGAGAGATGGCCATGCAGCAAACCCTTCTCCTTCACTTCCCTTTCAGGATTTTGGGCATGCGCCTGGTGTGTTTTTCAAGCCTCCTGGTCTGGGACCACGTGGCTCCACTATGCTACCTGCTGGCCTTTAAATACTGATTTGAAGGGAGATATAAAGAACTACTTCATTATACCTCTCCATTTAAAAAATTGAGGAGAACTGACAGGTGGCATGGTGGTTAAGGCGCTGGATTTCCACATAGCCTGCTGCAGTTCTACTCCTGGACTTGGTGGCTTGTTTTCTCACTTTCCCTTTCTGTCTCTCTCTCATCAAATTAAAAAATAAATAATAACAACAAATACAATGAAATAAATAAAATTAATCTTCAAAAAAATTAAGGAGAAAGGAAATTCTTTGCTTTTAGGCAAAAGCATGCTGGGATCTCTGGGACAAGTTGAGAAAGGGCTTTCTTTAATTGGATTTGAAATGTAGGGGCTGAGAATGGAAGGAACCCTATTCATTCAGGCAAAACAGAGACATCTGCTGGTGGTTTGGCAGACTTATTTTTCCAGAAGTTCCACAGGCCCCTGGAAGGCAGTGTTTCCAAGACGGGGACAAATGGGGTGCAATGTATATTATCTCCTTTTTAAAAGAGTGCTCTGTAATCATGGAATAAGAATATTTGTTAAAAGAGAAGAAAATGTGCACTTTATTGAACTATGTTGCTTTGGTGCGATTTATCTCGACTACTTTCTTTTCTTGACTACACATGGATTGGAGAGCCAGAGTTCTTTCCCAAAAGGCAAATGTTTGCTTACTTCTGTTTCCTAATTCTTTTTTAAAAAAATAATTATTTTTATTTAATTTAATTTATTATTATTTTTAAATTTGACTAGCAAAAACCAGAGAGAGAGAAAGTGAGAAAGCAAGACTCCAGGTCTGGGACTTAAACCACAGTCAGCCATGTGGGAGTCCAGTGCTTTAACCACCACGTCACCTGCCGGCCCCTCCAACTCTTTTTGATCCACAGCCTACGGTAAAGACCCCACACGGAGCACCTGTGGGAGAAGGGATGGCTCATTCCTATTGCAGCCAGCTGGCACCCTGATGTGTGCAATATCTTGGATAGGGCGTGTCTGGCTGGATCTAGCCCAGCTCCTCTACTGACTAGTTGCTTTACCTCAGTGTGATACCTTTCTTTTTATTTGGGGGGGGGGAGGTTTTTGCTATAGGGCACGTGCGCTCGCCAGACAGACAGAGACAGAGAGACAGAAAGCGAGAAATCACCCTCCAGGGGGGATGGCCATGCTGCAATCCCTTCGCCTCCATTCTCCTCTCGGGATCTTGGGCACGCACGCACACACGCCTGGCATGAGTTTTAAGCCACCAGGTCCGGGACTCGAACCGTGGTCGACTACGTGGGAGTCCAGCGACATAGTCATTATGCCTACTGCTGGTCCCAAGTGTGATACCTTTCAATGGGACTGAGCAGTACCCAGCCCCAGCACTGTAAAATGGATTAAATGAGAATTTTGGATACGCAGGTCAAGGCTGGTTGATAAAGGCTGGTTTCTTCCCTTCTCACATGGCCCTCCTAGCTGCAGTGACCATCTTTCAGTTGGGCAAGAGCCTCTAAGTTCAAAGATTTTCTCTTCTCCATCTGATATTTTCAATTCCTGCACAAACATGTCCCCCGTCAGCTTAGACACACAAACGCCACAGAGAGTTCATCACCGCCATTTTGACCCCTACTCCCAAATGACTTTGAAGAAACAAAGAGCTTTTTTTTTGGAGAGATTTTCGCTATAGGGCGCGTGCGCTCACCAGACAGATAGAGACAGACAGAGAGACAGAAAGCGAGAAATCACCCCCCCCCCCCCCCACCCCCCGGGGGGATGGCCATGCCGCAATCCCTTCTCCTCCATTCTCCTCTCGGGATCTTGGGCATGCACGCACATGCGCCCTGCGTGAGTTTTAAGCCACGGGTCCGGGGCTCGAATCGCGATCGACTACGTGGGAGTCCAGCGACATAGCCGTTACGCTAACTGCTGGTTCCCAAGAACTATTTTTGATGGAAGTTGAGGCACCCAATTTGTTGCCTGAACCTGTCTGTCATTATGAACACAGACTCTCTGAAGTCAGTGTCTCAGTTTTCTTTGGAATAGGGACAATAACGCCCCTTTCTCCAGGGTTCCTGTGATATGCAACAAGGGGAGCTCCAGGCTCTTAGCTGGAGCATGGCCGAGAAGAGGTACTCAGCACGGTTACTTACTTTTTAATAACAGGGTCTCATATTTCCTTTTCTCCATTTCCACCTTCCAGGCCTGGATCAGTGAAGGCATCTATCTCCATACTGATCTCTGAGCCTCCGATATGCGGCCCTCTCCCATTCTCCTCTTCCTTCTTTTAATTTGGTGCAGGGCTCGCGCGCCCACCATAGAGTGAGGGAGAGAAAGACAGAGAGCAGGAAAGTGAAAAAGCACCCCTGCCTCCGGGTTTAGGGGGACGGCCACACCACAGTCCCTTCTCCACTCTCCTCTCAGGATTTTGGTCATGAGCACATATGTGCCAGCATGTTTTTCAAGTTACTGGGTTTGGGACATGAACCATACCATACAGTCACTCATGTGAGATCCAGCCGCCTTAACCAACACTCCACCAGCGGCCCTCTCTCATTTTTAGCGGCCCTCTCTCATTTTTTTTTTTTTTTTTTTAGAGGCTGTTGCCAAGTTCCATTCTTTCTTTTTTTTTTTTTAAGATATTTTTTGCCACATGGCATGTGAGCTTACTGGAGAGAAACAGAGAGAGGAAAAGTGAAAAGTTACTCCCTGGGGGTTGGCCATGCTGCAATCTCTTCTTCTCCACTCTCTTCCTGGGATTTGGGGCAGATACACACTCATGCCCAGTATGATTTTCAAGCCACCAGGTCTGGGACTTGAACTACAGTCAGCCATGTAGGAGTTCAGTACCTTAACCACCATGCCATCTGCTGGTCCAACCGAGTTCCATTCTTGTTGAGGATACTTCCTAGTCAAGAAACTAGATGGGCTTCTTAAACCATCACTCAAGCTCCCTAGCCTGGGTCTACGTCCTTTATAATCTGACTGCAGCTCATAGTATCCAGACTGATTTCTCACTAACCCCTGATGCTCAGTCTCCATTCCAGGCAGAAGGTCCTTGAGGATACTCTCTGTATTCTGGTCCGAACACCTTTCTTTCTTCTTATTATTTTAGTTTTTGCTATAGGGCATGTGTACTCACCAGAGAGAGATATAAAGACAGAGAGAGAAAGAGAGAGAGAGAGAGAGAGAGAAAGTAAGAAAGCACCTTGGGAGGGGTAGATAGCCATGTCACAGTCCCTTCTCCTCCATTTTCCTCTTGGGGTTTTGGACACGCATACATGCACATGTGCTTGCTGTGATTTTCTAGCCACTGGGTCTGGGACACAAACTGAATAGTCAGCCATGTGCAATCCAGAGCCTTAACTTCCACACCACCGGCCGGCTCCCAGTGCTTGTGTGCTGTTGGCCTTATCCTTACGCCTCCCTTCCCACCTCTCAGTCTCGCATGTATTCTAAGATACAACTCCACTCCACCACGAGCTCTTCTGCAGTTCCACAGCCCATAAAGATTTCTCCTTAGGCTCACTTCTACTGTCCCAATAAACCCGAATTCCTACTGGATAATAAATGCCATGCAACATCCATCAGGTAGGATTTCATTGCTTTCCAATTGTTTGAAAGTTCTGTGAAATACCCGTGTTATTTCACCTCTCTGTGCCTCAGTTTCCTCCTCTGTTAAATGATGATAGTCTTGCTTAGCAGATTATTATAATGATTAAGTAAATTAATATATGTAAAGTAAATGCCTAGCGGCTAGTAAGTGTTTGATAGCATTAGCTATTACTGCTGTCCTGAGCTCATAAATACGGGTCAATACAGTTTATTTTATTATTGCATATGTTTCAGAGAGAAGCCATTAGGTGTTGGACCTGGGCCCTTCACAGCCATCTGACCTAACATTGTGTATCTTTCAAACAGGACATTAATTCATTGGACAAATATTTATTGAGCTTCTACCATGTTCCAGGTACATACTGTACTGTAGGTACTGTCTTAGCTGTGTTTACTTTTACATATGTAGCCAGCCAGCCATTCACAACCAGAATAACCAGTGTAGGTAAAATATGTTCTCAAAGGGCTTTGAGTTCAAGCTGTGGCTCTGTCCATATGGCCTTGAGTAAATAGTTGATCATATTTGGGCTTTAGTTCCTCTGCTGTGTAATGAGATGTAAACTCTGGATTTCTAGTTTATTATCTGTAAAAAAAAAACAAACAAAAAAACAAAAAAACAACCGTGGTTTAAGTCGCAGATTAGCAAGACAGAGGTTGGCCCTCTCTCTATTCTTGGCCACAGCAGGCCTAATATGAGATCTCCTTGTCCTGATGTGACACTCTGCTCACTGGCTCTGTGACTCTTCAAGGAAGGACCTCTGAGGAACTTCCTGACCTCATTCAGCTAAAATAACCACCTTTTTTGTTATTTTAGATGAATAGAGGAAGATGGGATTTTTTAGAGATTTTTTTTTTCTTCTTGCTATAGGGTGCATCTAAAATAACTACCTTTTTTGTTATTTTAGACGAATAGAGGAAGATGGTATTTTTTTACAGATTTTTTTTTTCTTCTTGCTATAGGGTGCATGTGCTCACTAGAGACCCAGAGAAAGACAGAGAGAGAGAAGGTGAGAAAACATCCCCCAGAAGGAATGGCCATGCCACAATTCCTTCTCTTCCAATCTCCTCTTTTTTTTTTTTTTGGAGAGATTTTCACTTTAGGGCGCGTGCGTTCGCCAGACAGACAGAGAGAGACATAGAGACAGAAAGCGAGAAATCACCCCCCAGGGGGGATGGTCACGCCGCAATCCCTTCTCCTCCATTCTCCTCTCGGGATCTTGGGCACGCACACACACACGCCCGGCGTGAGTTTTAAGCCACCGGGTCCGGGACACGAACCGCGGTCGACTACGTGGGAGTCCAGCGACATAGCCATTACGCTAACTGCTGGTTCCCTCCAATCTCCTCTTGAGATCTGGGGCACACACACACATGTGCCCAGCGTGAGTCTCAAGCCACCAGGTCCAGGAGTCGAGCCACGGTCGACCATGTGGGAGTCCAGCACCTTAACCACAACGCTATCTGCAGGCACCTAGAAGAGAATGTCATCTTGCTCCCCAGATGTTATAGGAGAGGAAGAGACTCATGTACCTTTTTTGTCATCTTCCCCTTCTATTTTTCTGCCCTTCCTTAATCAAGTTATGCACATAAACGAGCAAATACACACACACACACACATGCACACGCAAGACTCATTTATATGCTATTTAACACAAGGCCCTAAGACATTTTTTAAAACTCAAAACGCTCCTGTAAGTGCCTTGCGTACTCCTAGTCCCGTAAGCTTGCTTTGTAGCTGCTAGCTGGCAGAGGAGCATTGCCCTGGCTGCCAGATGGACGTGTAGAGCTTTTCTTTCCAGTGGTTTCCAAGTGTGGGTGGGTTGTGAACCTACTATCTTCCTCTCTCACTCCAACTGCATCAGAATTTTGACTCAGCCAGGACTCAGAACCTTGTTTTTTGACAAGCATCTGTCTACAGAGGCCCACCTGTACCAGGTTCAAATCCATAATAGCTGCCCATGGACTAGATGAGGCCCCATTCACTGCTGGTTCAGAACTGCAGCTTCATTGAAAGAGGCAGCAGATGGCGTTCAGTTCTGGCTAATCCGGCCTGAAATATCAACACTCATGTTAGATGCCAGCTCCCTGTCGCTCAGTCCCGAAGCATGACGCTCCCAGGCACTCCCTCAGTGGCCTTAGGCACCATTGGTATCTTTTCTTTCTAGTGTTGGCCTTCCTTATGTCCGGCTTCCCCAATGAGTCTGAACTCCCTCTGGATATGTGTTTTGTGCACCCGGGTATGGCCCAGTTGGATTTCTCAGGACTAGGTTGCAGTATTCTGAGAAATAGCATGTTTTACAGCAGAAGATTTAAAACCTTTTGCATCATGACTCAGGATAAGAAGTCTAATTTATGCTAAGACTCAGGGTACTTACAAATACACATACACCAATATGTCCAGTAAACAAAAATATTCATCTCTGCAATCTGGTATTTTCATTTTAAAAATTTATTTATTTATTTATTGGAGAGGTTTTTGCTATAGGGTGTATGCACTCGAGAGACAGGGAGAGACAGGGAGATGGAAATCAAGAAATCACCCCCAGGGAGGATGGCCACATCACAATCCCTTCTCCTCCATTCTCCTCCTGGGATCTTAGGCATGCACACACTAGCCTGGCATAAATTTCAAGCCTCTCAGTCTGGGACTTGAACTGCGGTCGACTACATGGGAGTCCAGTGACATAGCCATTACGCCAACTGCTGGCCCCTATTTATTTATTTTTAGAGAGATTTTTTGCTATAGGGTGTATGCACTCGAGAGACAGGGAGAGGCAGGGAGATGGAAATTAAGAAATCACCCCCGGTGAGGATGGCCACATCACAATCCCTTCTCCTCCATTCTCCTCCTGGGATCTTAGGCATGTACACACTAGCCTGGCATAAATTTCAAGCCTCTCAGTCTGGGACTTGAACTGTGGTCAGCTATGTGGAAGTCCAGCAATGTAACTGCTGTGCCATCTGCTGGTCCTGCAATCTGGTATTTTCAATTCCATTTCCTCAAAAGGATAGTCTTTAGGTACAGCACCCAAATTTAGATGGGATTCTCTGTTGATCTGATGGGAGCCGTGGTTCTACCCTACATCACTGTCTAATGACTTCGGGGTCCACGACCTCCTGAAAGCATTGACAGGACCCAGGTGGTCACGCTCTCACTTGCCCACTCAAGAAAGCACATCACGGGAGCCAGCAGTTAGTGTAATGGCTATGTCGCTGGACTCCCACGTAGTCGACCGCGGTTCGCGTCCTGGACCCGGGGGCTTAAACTCACGCCGGGCGTGTGTGCGTGCATGCCCAAGATCCTGAGAGGAGAATGGAGGAGAAGGGATTGCAGTGTGACCATCCCCTCTGGGGGGTGATTTCTCGCTTTCTGTCTCTATGTCTCTGTCTGTCTGGCGAGCGCATGCGTCCTATAGCGAAAACCTCTCCAAAAAAAAAAAAAAAAGCACATCACATAACTAGTATAAGAAAGGGGTGTTAGAGTAAGCTTTTCAGATTAGATATGGAATTATTTTAAAAACATGCCACTTCCTCCTTCTAATGCACTTTCAGAATATCTGGGTTAAAGTGGGCGTTCTCATCCTCATAAAGAGTAGTTAAAAAGCCATTTGATTGAAAAGGATGACCTCTAGCCAGCCGGTAAAGTAGAGGTTAAGGTGCTGGATCCCACACGGCTGATTGAACTGTTCAAGTCCCAGACACGGTGGCTTAAACATCATGGTGATCATATGTGGGTGTGTGCTCAAAATCCCAGGGGAGAATGGAGGAGAAGGGACTGTAGCATTGCCACCCGTTCTAGGAGGTGAGTTCTCATTTTCTCTCCCCCACCTCCCGGGCACGTGTACGCATTCCATAGCAAATAACAAAAAAGAACGATGCCTTCATAGAAGCAGCGAGGTGAAGAATAACTACTAGAGGATGGAAGGGTTTGGGAGTAGGGAGGGAGAGAGATGTTGGTTAACAAAAACAGAACTACAGGTAGACGGGAGGATCATTTCTAGTAATACAGTGGGGAGACTATAGTTAATAACTAACTGTACCTCTCAGAGTAGCCAAAAGAATTTGAATGTTCCCAATACAAAGTCATGGTATATATTTGAGATGATGAATATACTTACTACCCTGATTTAATCATAACACATTGTGGCATTTGTACTGCAAAATCAAATACCCCACAAATACGTACGTTATTATATGTCAGTAAAAGATTTAGAAAAGAAAAGCCTTCCTAACGGGCTTTCCACCCTCCTCCCTGTCCTGGGGGTGGGGCAAGGCACGGAATCAATCACGGTTGTTGGAGTCACTTATCTGACAGCAGCGGGAGTCACCCATAGTGTTTTCAAAGCGGACAGAAATCTTTCCAATATTAATGGCAAGGTACTTGCAATATGAGGGGCCTCCGCAAGTTCATGGGAAAATAGAATTAAAGTGTGAGTTTATTTTGGTGCAAAAAAATACAGAAATCCAGGGGCCAACTGTGTAGCGGTAATGCACTGCTCCAGAGAAGCTGGATCTCACATGGCCACCAGGGTTTGAATCCCACACCCTGTCTGCCTGAAACACACTGGGTGTGTACACAAGTACCCAAGATGGAATGGGCAGAGAACTAGAGGAAGGGCATCACAGGTTACCAGACCCTGTGGAGGGTGCCTCCCTCTCTAATTCTCATGTTTGCAATCACATACTCTCTCATGAATAAAAAGCATTAAAAAAAAAATCCTCAATAGTTTTCTTAATAAGATGCATTTTCCACACACTTTTTGAAGATCTTGCATACATCCCACAACCAACAATGTTTGGCCGTGCCACAGGTGAAAAGCTGGCTCCACTTTCCTTGTGGGCCTTTCAAACACATCGCTCAGCTGCTGGGCTCCCCTTTCCTCACCCCTTTCTTTTGCTTTCTGGTTCCCACCTTTTGATAGTTCTTGCCTTGAACCTTGCCGACCCATTCCATCTGTGCTGGGTTGACTTCCTGCTGGCGTGGTGGATATTCGGTATGGGTATCTTAACTCCAAATGAATGGAGGGGGACTAGGTCTCGCCTGTCTTTGGATTTACCCTTAGGCCCTGGAACAGCAGATGCTCAATGGGAATTTCTCCCTTCAAGCCCAGACTCTGAAGTTAGCGTTCAGCATTCTCTCCACTGGTGCCCAGGGGGAGGTAGAAAAATGTCATGAGGCCTGGATCTGAGTGCTGGGTAATCTGGTTCAAATTTCAGTTTTACATATGGTAATAGAGAAGTTCTCTTTAGAAATACTATAAAGAGTTGAGGAGGAGAAATAAGCTATAGACCTGAGTGTATGAAAATGCCTTTGTTAATGCATGAAATTTCTGTGGGTGAATCCAGAAGAAACGTAGTCATAGCAACTTCCTCTATGAGGGGAGAGAATAAAGGAGACTTATTTCCCTCTTTTTCACTAGACATCTTTTGAATTTAGCTACATAGGCACGCTCCCATTGCCTAGTTAAAAAATTTGAATGTGGGACCAGCAGTTAGTGTAATGGCTATGTTGCTGGACTCCCACGTAGTCGACCGCGGTTCGTGTCCCGGACCCGGTGGCTTAAAACTCACGCCGGGCGCGTGTGCGTGCGTGCCCAAGATCCCGAGAGGAGAATGGAGGAGAAGGGATTGCGGTGTGGCCATCCGCCCTGGGGGATGATTTCTCGCTTTCCGTCTCTCTGTCTCTGTCTGTCTGGCGAGCACATGTGCCTCATAGCAAAAACCTCTCGGGAACCAGCAGTTGGCGTAATGGCTATGTCGCTGGCCTCCCACGTAGTCGACCGCGGTTCGTGTCCCGGACCCGGTGGCTTAAAACTCACGCCGGGCGCGTGTGCGTGCGTGCCCAAGATCCCGAGAGGAGAATGGAGGAGAAGGGATTGCGGTGTGGCCATCCGCCCTGGGGGATGATTTCTCGCTTTCCGTCTCTCTGTCTCTGTCTGTCTGGCGAGCACATGTGCCCCATAGCAAAAACCTCTCCAAAAAAAAAAAAAAAAAATTGAATGTAACAATTCCAGCTTTGGTGCTTATCAGCTCTGTGACTTTTAGAAAGTTGTTTGATTTTTCTAATCCTGTTTTCTCATCTGTAAAATAGCGCTAAGAAGGTCTTCTTAATAGGACTAGGTGGGTTAAATAAGATAATGAATATAACATAATTAGCTGGGGTCCATTGGTGGCATGATGGTTAAAGTAGTTATATCCCACATGGATGACTAAATGGTTTGAGTTCCAGACCTGGAGGCTTGAAAAACATGGCAGGTGCATGTACCTGAATACCCAAAATCCGAAGAGGAGAATGAAGGAGAAGGCATTACTGCGTGGCCATCTCCCCGGGAGGCAATTTCTCACTCCCTCTCTCTCTCTCTTAGGTGTGCACACACACCCTACACCCAAAACTTAATAAACAAAAACCAAAAAAATAGTAGACTGCCCTGTTTGTAGCACGGATTCACAAGATGGTAGTTGTTATTATTTTGTTACCCAACCTGGATATTTAGAATTCTGTCCCTTGCTCTTTTATTTTAAGCATAAGAATCTAGCCTGGGAAGTAATGACCCTCAGCCTTCATTTCTCATCTGTCACAGCATTTGGTGACTGGCACAAGGCTAATGTCTGGATGAGGGCAGTGTAGCCGAGCTGCCTGTGGTAGGGACCAACCCTTTCTTCATTTCAGTCCCTCAATAATTCCTTCCTTTCCCTTTTTACCTTCAAGGTACTCTAAGTTTTGTTCTTCAGTGTTCATTTTTTACTTAATCCCTCATATTTGCCTCCAATGACACTAATGAGTGTCTAAAAATATGGGAAATGCTTGAATTAAAGCACGAGGGCTTCTACCCCAAGGTGCCTAACTTCCGTTGTTGCTTTTGCCACGCTGAAAGAGCTCCTTAAACACTGACTCATTTCAGCTCCTGTTGCCCGAGTCTGTGTAACTTTGTCAGAACGATTAGTGAGTCATATCAATTCTCTGCCTTAATTTAATTTTCCGTTAAGTGGTTATAATTAACTTGCTTTTACTTAAATCATGGGAAATAAATAGAAGGTTGAATTTGTAGAGGTCAGAGGTTGATGCAAGATAACTGTCAGTTTCTATTATTCAGTCTTTTTCTAAAATCTTTTGGTAGTGGTGGCCAAAGCAGATGACTTGCCAGAGTTTTATTTGAGAAGAAAAGGTATTCTCACTTGGAATGGGGACAGGAAGGTGTGGAAGAGTAATGTTATGTATCAGTGTCTAATCCCATTTAAACCTAATGATATCTAACATTTATATTATAATAGCTAACTTAGTGTACACCAGACTTTGTGCCAAGGACCTAGTTGAATTCTCACTCTTACTCTATAAGGACTTGGCCCATTTCACAAATAGAAAATTAAGTGACTTACCTGACAAGTTCTTAAGTGCCACAGCTCCCACTCAGAACACTGGCCACAAAGTACATGTTTTTTTTTTTTTTTTTTAAGAAAATTGTTTATCTAATTTTATCATTATTATATTTTAAAACTTTGCTATAGGGCATGTGTGCTCACGAGAGAGAGAAAGGGAAAGCGAGAAAGCTAGCCACCAGGTGCAGGACTTGAGCTGCGATCAACCATGTGAGTGAGAGTCTAGTGCCTTTACTACCATGCCACCAACTGGTCCCCAAAGTACATTTTTTTTTTCTTTTTATAGAGGTTTTTGCTATAGGTCGTGTCAACTTACCGGAGAGACAGAGAGAGACAGAAAGGCAGAAAGTGAGAAAGCACCCCCTAGAGGGATGGCCACACCATAGTCCCTTCTCCTCTAGTCTCCTCTCAGGATTTTGGGCACGCGTGCATATGCGCCTGGCCTGAGTTTCAAGCCACTGGGTCTGGGACTTGAACCATGGTCAGCCACATGGGAGTCTAGCACCTTAACCACTATACCACCTGCTGGTCCCAAAGTACATTTTTTTTTTTAAAGAGAGGTTTTTGCTATAGGGCACATGTTCTCACCGAAGAGACAAAGAGATGGAAAATGAGAAATTCCCTGGGGGGATGGCCATGCTACTGTCCCTTCTTTTCCAGTCTCCTCCTGAGATTTTTGGGCACACATGCACACACACCCGGTGTGAGTTTCAAGCTGCCAGGCCCAAGACTCAAACCATGGTCAACCATGTGGGAGTCCAGTGCCTTAACCGCTATGCCACCAGCTGGTCCCAAAATACATATTCTTTAACACTTATTTAAGCCATGTATGTGCATACTTTTTCTGTAAAGAGCCAGGTACTAAATATTTTAGACTTTGTGGAAATATCATAGTGAAAAACAACCACAAATAATACGTAAATGGATGGAGGTGGCTGAGTTATTTTATTTATGGACAGTGAAATTTAGATATCATGTAATCTTATATATCATGAAATATGCTTCATCTTTTGATTTTTTTCTCTCATCATTTAGAAATATAAAAACCAGACACAGGCAGAGTGGTATGTGCTTGTAATCCCAGTTACTCAGGAGGCTGAGGCAGGAAGACTATAAGTTTGAGACTAACCTAGGCAGTAGAATGAGACTCTGTCTCTAAAAAAGGAAAAAAAAAAAAGTAAAACCACTCCTGGCTCCTAGGTACAAAACAGGTGGCGGGCAAATTGACCCATGGAACATAGTTTGCCAAACCTTGAGCTAGATCATCAAAAAGAGGGAAAATTATGGGAACATGGAATAAGTTCTGTAAGAGGCCTGCCTGATTTACTTTAAAACATTCTGAACTTGGGAGCCAGCAGTTAGCATAATGCCTATTGCTGGATTCCCACGTAATTGACCGCGGTTCGAGTCCCGGACCCGGTGGCTTAAAACTCATGCCGGGTGCATGTGTGTGCGTGCCCAAGATCCCAAGAGGAGAATGGAGGAGAAGGGATTGCGGCGTGACCATCCCCCATGGGGGGTGATTTCGTGCTTTCTGTCTCTCTGTCTCTCTCTGTCTGTCTGGCGAGCACACGCGCCCTATAGCGAAAACCTCTCAAAGAAAACCCCCCTATAGAGAAAAACCCCCAAAAAAAAAAAAAAAAAACCCAAAAAACAAAAAAACATTCTGAACTTTAGTCAGAGCCTAAAATGAAGAAATAAGGAGAAACATGGCCCCCCATGCCTGCCCTAATTCTCATATGTGCAGTTCCTTTTTAGCACTTTTCAATTGAATCCATCATTTCAGCCTCCAGCCTCCCTTCTCTCCTGGGTTCTCACAGCCCTTCCTGAGTCCCGCTTTGGCTGTCCTCCCTGGGCAGTTTTCCTTCCTCCCTCTCCCTCAGTCCCCCATCTTCTCAGAGAACTCACACAAACTCATGTGCTTTTTAAAAATTTGCCTTAACATAGTTACATTTTAATGAAGTGTCTGGGGGCCAGCAGGTGGCACGGAGGTTAAGGCAGCTGGTTTCCACATGACTGACTGCGTGGTTTGAGTCTTGGACCTGGCGCTTGAAATACATGCTGGGCCTGTGTGTGTGCATGCTCAAAATCCCTAGAGGAGAACAGAGAAGGAATTGTGGCATCTCTCTCTGGGTCTCTCTCTCTCTCTGTCTCCAGTGAACACATGTGCTCTATAGCAAACTAAAAAAATAAAATTTCTGGACCGGGAAATTCAAAAACAGGACTCATTTAGCCTGGGAAAAATAAGTGGGGTGAATTTGCTAGGTGGAAGAATGCATTTTTCAACAGAGGGATTCTTGTTGCCATTACAGTCCCACCTGAACAGAGGCCAGCTCTGATAGGAGAACCCCAGGGCTTCTCAAGGCCCCAGGACTATGCTTGGATGTGGCTAAGTGGTGTTCCTGGGATGAGAACCCTCAGGGGCTGCCACTGGTGGGTTGAGGGCTGGATGCCAGAGATGTGACTTACTTTCTTGGCCTACTTAGACTTTCCCAGAGGCAACGACCACTCCAGGTGCTCACCTCTGTGATGAGGCCCACAGGAAGATGTTGCATCAGTTCTGAGGTCTTTGTAGCTGCACTGGTTGGTTCTATTTATTTATTTAAGTCCATTTGTTGTTATTATCATTTTTAAATTTTAACCAGAGAGAGAGAGAGAGAGAGAGAGAAAGGGAAAGCAAGAAAATAAGTCTCCAGGTCCGGGTTTCGAACCATGGTCAGCCATGTGGGAATCCCGCGCTCTTAACCACCACAACACCTGCCGTACCATATGTAGCCAAGGCTCTCTGGGAATCCCTGGACACAGCAGAGGAGCAGAAAGTGGATCTTCTTAAATGGGCACGTGCTTCTGAGCTTCTGAACTCCAAAAAGCTGTTCCCTGAGCTTTCCTGTGTCTGGTTGTTCTCACTGCATCCTCTTCCCCTAATAAAAAGGACACTTAATCTTGCGTTCATTGTGTGTAGATTCATTCTCAGGTGGATATTTTCCCTTTTAGTCCATGTCGTCAGTCTTCCTGGGAAGGCGGGACAATACCAGACTCCTTCCAATAGGAATCCAGCTAAGACTCTATGATTGTCCCAAGTTTTTGTTGTGACATTCTCAAGGTAACTGCAACTAAGGAAAGGAGAAGTTTAAGTAATAACAAGAGAGAAGAAATGGGACCAGCAGTTAGTGTAATGGTTAAGTCGCTGGACTCCCATGTAGTCGACCGTGGTTTGAGTCCCAGACCTGGTGGCTTAAACTCACGCCAGGCATATGTGCGTGCTTTCCCAAGATCCCAAGAGGAGAATGGAGGAGAATGGAGGAGAAGGGATTGCATCGTGGCCATCCCCCCTGGGGGGTGATTTATTTCTTGCTTTCTGTCTCTCTGTCTCTCTCTGTCTTTCTGGCGAGTGCATGCACCCTATAGCAAAAACCTCTCCAAAACAAAAGAAAAAATAGAACAAATGTCTGAACATTGTCCTCACAGAGGTCAAATTTTCCCAGAGAAATAATTTCTTTGTCAATAGGTCGCCTGGTCGTTTATTTGCCATCTGTGTACATGTGCATTTTTGGGCCCCGAAAACAATGGAAAGCACTGCTGCATTTTTATTTTCTTAGATCCCCCCCTTCTCAGATTATATTACATTGTTGATAGACTCTATAATCTCAGAATTTTTTTTTTGTTTCTGTAGGAGGAAAAAAAAAAGTACAATGGATAGTTAACCTGTGATATTATTTGACATTCTCTTATAGCTTCAGAAAGGAAATACGTGTAATAACTATCAGTCCTTAACCCCTTTGTACCCTTGTGAGGGTCAAGTCTGGTTTCCAGTTGTGGCCTAATTTATATTGATACACCGAATTTAAAATTCATCAATATTTGAACAATATCCAAATGAAATAGTGCGTGTGAAGTATTTGGTTTCTGAGTCTGCCTCAGAGGTGGGGATTTGGTATAGATGGATTAATTCAGAATATTAAGCCTAATAACAAAATAGCTGGGAGCTCTCTGTCTGTATAGACTTTCTGCGGCTGAATGATTTCATTCACTCTGTGCCGCTTTTTAAAGACCTGTGCTCATTCAGTACACCCACAGATTCAAATTGCCGCCCTTGTCTGAACAGAGGAAGAGAGCCGTGAATTCAGGCGAGCTGGTAACCCACTCGTAGTATTCTGCTTTCAGACAGGCCAACTCTTAAGAGTGCCCAGAAGAACGATGGGTATTATTTAAATTTGTGTTTCAATTGAATTTTCCACATAGTCATTTTAAGGACAGCGATGTTGCTATGGTGATGTTCCTTACATGTTCGGGATGCTGCTTAGAGCTACGATTATCCATGGCGATAGCAAATCCTATTCTCTGAGGACCTACTGCATACTAAGAAGCCATCCAATCCACATGTTCTCTCTTTAGTACTCACGGTCACTTTGCTGGGTGGTACTTTTTTCATTGGCAGGTGAGAAACTGAGGCTAAGAGAGAGAAGCCACTTGATCCAAACCACACACCTAGTGGGGAGCAGAGCAGCAGTTTCCCCAGGCGGTGCTGCCTGCAGCCTCTCTGGGCTCCTTTAATTCTTCTCTGCAGCCTGATCCTGCCTGCACAGCGCATGAGCCGCCCAAGAGGGCAAGACGGTTCTTTTTCCTTTGTCTGCAGTGAGAGATCTGGGCCTGCTTTCTGGCCATCTGGGCTTTGTTTCTTGTCCGTCGTGTTGTTTGGGAGCCCATTGCTCTCCGAATGGTTTCTTCAGTGCACAGTTAAGAGATATTTAGTTTTATAGAAATTGATGATCAAAATCTTGTGACATGGAATGTTTCAATGGACTTAAAAGATAGCTGAATGACAACAGAGCAATAGAACCGTTCGCAAAAACCAACGTACAGCAAATTATAAAACACCCCATAAAATAACGAGCCACCTGAGCTGAAAGAACCAAAGATCTATGCAATGCAAGGATTTCCTTTGCTGTAATAACAAACAATGTGATGACAGCGCAAGTCCGTTGATTGTATCCTTTAACTCTGATTTTTATTTTACAATGCATTTAGCTTTTAGATCTTGTTTCCATTTTTTTTTTTAAAAATTCCTCCTTCTGTATCAAACATGACTGATTTTACATTGCTTTACAAAAATAATTGTGAAGGAATATTATTTCAGAGGCCAGCTTGTAGAATTCTCTACCATGACAGTTTCCTATTGGTAAATACTGTGGGGAGGTTCAGGAGTCTCCATCAGAACTTATAAATTGCATATAGGTCTCTAATTAAAATCCTAAATAAGTGCACAGGGGTTTAAATGAGTGGAAAGAGATGAAGGTATAGGAAGAAGGAATTTTGAATTGGTGTGGTCATTTTGTTTCCAAATGTTTAATGATAAAACATCACCTTTCACCTAGATATTTAGTTTTGGTTTCCCTTAGTTTTATTTCATCTTTGATACATTTAAGTTTCCTAACTATGGTAGTAAAAACAACCTAAATACTGTACATTTAAGTCATCTTCCTCCTTCTTTCTTTCCTTTCTCCCTCCTGCTCTCCCTGCCTTCCCCCCTTCCTTCCATCCTTCCTTTCATTCTTTTTTCTCTCTTCTCTCGCTTTATCCTTTTCTAATCACAAGGCACCTTTCTCTGATGGGAATTAATTTTAAAAAATTACTTAGTGATGTCATTTGAAGTGAAGATTCCGTACTTTCCCCTCACTTCATTTAAAAAAAAAGGCTTATTTTGAAGCTAGTCTTGTCAAAGTCTCAAAGACAGAGAGACACGTTTTAGTTATAAGGCGTTTTATAGAGACTCTGATAGCAAATGAATTGAGAGAAATGCTATTTGATGCACCGTGGAAATGTAATGTTATTGTCTTGTTGTCAATGTAACCTGGAGTGATATATAGCCGCTTCTCCCTGGTATGGGAGATTAATGAAATGACTCTAATTTTGGCAACCATCATATACTGAGAGTGGCTAACGAAACTCTAAGTTGATTTGTGCAAAGGGCAGAGTAGACTTTAAACAGAGGAACGTGGCTTCTAGTCACTCTGGTGACATTTGAAATGCTATTTCTGCCCTACTTGATGCAGGCTGTCCTGCACCTTCTCCATCTCTGTATCGATGCCCGCTCCAAGATGACACTGAGACTCTAGCTCAACTACGTGCTCTATCAGATGAGGTGCCCTTTCGGTGATTGCGTTTGTCAGTGAATCTGGTGCTGTGGTCAATCTTACAACAATATATACCGATACTTGGTGTTTTAAGACTCAACCATTTTTTGGCTATGGTTTGACCTCTACATCTTCCAGTTATTCCTACTATCTTAGTAAGAGCTTCTCATTTGTAGCCAATAAGACTCAAGGTGATTTGTTTTTATGGTACCTGAAAGTGTAGACTTTGGAGATTAACCGACTGGATTTAAATCCACTCCCATCATCAACTCGTATGATTACATGAGGCACTCTAGGTTGCAAAACACAGGAAGTGGCACAGAGGACAAGTACTTTTATTAGTATTTTTAAAAAACAAAATCTTCCGAATGCCTTGGTTCAATGGTTTCCTCTAAACAGTCTAAGAAATCAGCAGAGACCATTGATCATCAATGACCACTCACATAAAACAAGACTGATAGACATCTTGACACTTCTGGTAGAAGTTCATGACACCTGTAATAAAGTAGCCTTGCCAAAGCATCAAAGCTGACTCTAATGAAGCCTCAACCTGATGACCACTTCCCAGGAAATTAATAGGACACAGCAGGCCAAATCCAGAATGCTGGAAACTCTAAGACAAGTGACTTGATGTCTTCAATAAGTGAAGAGAATATGAAGAAGAAAACTTAGATTAGAAAAAGTTTCAAGAGGGACCAGCAGATGATATAATGATGGGCTCCTACTTGGTAGGCCATGGTTCAAGTCCTAGACCCAGCAACTTAAAACTCATGCTGGGCATGCATGTCCTGAGAGGAGAATGGAAGAGAACAGATTGTGGCATGGTCATATCCCCATGGGGGAAATTTTTTGCTTTCTATCTCTCTGTTTCTCTCTGTCACTCTGATGAGCACATGTGCCCTATAGCAAAAATCTCTCTTAAAAAAAAAAAGGTTGAAGAGACATGGTGATCAATTACAACGTGTGGACTTTATTGGGACTTATTTGTAGAAAACGTCTAGGGTACAATTGGAAAAAGTGAATAATGATTGGATGAAATAATATGATGTCTAATTTGGTGAAATTAAAGAATTGCTAATTTTTTAGTGGTAATAATGATTCTGGGTTGATGCTTTTAAAAGGCTTAATTTTTATAAACGTGTACTTAAATATTTAGAAATGTGTATTGAAATACTTATTGGAGATTTATGGGTGAAATAATATGATGTCTAAAAAGAGATGAAAGGAAAGTGATCCTGATATGGTAATTCTTGATGTTCCGTAATGGGTAGGTGGGGGTCTAGACTCTCTACTTTCGTGGATGTTTAAACTTTCCATGAGAAGAACTAGAGATAATCGAAACAAAGCAAAAAATAACAACTCTGCCAAAATCTTGTGTGCCCTCAATATAAAACAAGAGACTTCCAGAATCTCTCAACCTGGTGCCTGTTTCTAGGCCACTGATTACAAGAGGCTTCCTCACAGGATGGGTGATTCTTCCATCATGGTTTATTATCTTTAACAGGATTTGAGAAAATGCCTGTTTCAGGTTGGTTTCTGTCACCTACCTCTAAGGTCAAATACTACTATCAGGAGTTGACAGTTGCTATTTGGCTCAGAGTACTTGAGGTCATGGTCATTCCATTATCTTTGTAAGACTGCAATTTTTGAACCGGCTTTACTGGATATCAGGTACTCAGTTGGTCGTCTTTTTATGGATGGCATCAATATCAATCTGGTGGCATATAAAAGCTTTCTCAAACCATGATTGCCTTATTAATCAATTCTTAAAAATGATCAGGAAAGTGTTAGGCTATCTGCTAATGTAGCAGTTAGGAAATAAATCCAATACCTTCTTTTGCAGATAAGTAGGTTTTTTGAAAGGAGTGGGGATAAAGTTCAAACAAACAAGTGTATATTATTATTTAATTTGCTTTTCTCCCTCTTGATCTATCATTTTTGCTCTATGGCAATGTCTCCAGTTAGCAACTGAAAATGTGTCTCTGTTCTGAGTACAGATAGCCATAATTGGACAGCCTGGGTTCTTTCTGTTGTCTTCATCTTGGAAAACCTGGACATATGATTTTTGAGGTTATTAAAACAAATCTTGAGCTAAAAGATGAAGCGTTTTCAATTTTTTTTAATCAATTGGTTTGGTGTAAGTAAGAGTCTGTCTTCCTTTATGCCATCACACTGAGATGGGTGAATGAGTCTTTCAGAAATAATAATCAGTTTATCAAGATTTTGGTTCAAAACATTTATTGTTTAAATGAAAGAAAATACCTATCTTAGTAAAGTCATTATAGTGAGGAATTCTGATTATTTATGAAAATCCATGACCTCATTGAAAATTTGAAAGTATTATATTTGATCAGCAAATGATACTAACATATCTCATATCAGAGAAAGGATGGTGTGAGCATAATCATTATTTTTAAACTTCATTTATTTAAATTGACTAGAGAGGGACAGAAAAAGAACGTGAGAAAGCAAGCCTCCAGGTCCGGGACTTGAATCGTGGTTGGCTCACGTGGGAGTCCAGCACCCTTCACCACCATACCACTGGCCAGCCCCATTAAATTTTTTTAAACTTTATTTTATTTAGTATAGGCATTATAACTCATTAAAAATTCTACACGTTTTATGATGGATACTAAATTTCAACATGATGGAAGAATTTAAGTAAGAGTTTCTGATCCTTTTCAGCCAATGGTTTCAAAATCCAGAAACCATTGTTACTCTTCCACAAAGCTTGACTATATGAAGGGTCTTCAAAAAGTACACCAAAAATGCCTCTAATAAAAATACTCATAGATTTCAAAATATTTTTCCCCCAAATAAACATATACGTTAATTCCATTTCTCCATGAGCTTCTTGAAATCCTCTCATTGTGTATATTTCTGGTTCTTAATATCAGACCAAATGCATATTTGGGGCTGCCCTTGTAGCCTGGTGGTTCAGGGAAGCCAGATCCCACATGGCTGAGTGGTTCAGAATTTGGCCCTGCTGGTTTGAAAAACATGCCAGGCCTACATGTGTGTCCTAAATCCCAACAGGATAAAGACTTGAAAGAGAAGGGATTGTGTCATGACCATGCGCCCACTGAGGGTGTTTTCTCCCTCTCCCTTTCTCTCTGTTTCACTCTGATGAGCAAAGGCACCCTCTGGCATCTTACAAAACAAAAAACAATACAAACACACACACACACACACACACACACACACACACACATACCAATGGTAATTTCCTTCACCTGCTCACTGTGGTCTCAGGGCCTCTGGGTCATATATCTGGGTGCACCAGAAATCTCTTTCCTCTGTTTGTCTAATTCCTCTGTGTTCTGTGAGAACTGATTTCAATGTTATTTCCCCTGTGAAGTTTTCTATTTTGCTACTGCCTCTCTCACCCACCAGATGAATTAAGCTCATTCTCCGCCTTTAATCTGTTACATAAATACTCAGAGTTCAGAGTTTAGATCATCCCCAAACTCAGCCCTGAGCTCCAGTGCCTTGCCCCTCTCGGCAACCACGGGGCTCAGCAGGGTTCCAGGGCCCCATAAATGTTTATTGGATGAACGAGTTTTTTGTTCTGCTTTGGCCCCATTTTTGTCTTCTAAACCTCTCTACTGCATTCATGTGTTGCCCTTGACTTCACAAAAGGTTTTCCTTCCCTTTTTCCTGTCAGTACCTCATATCCACCCTGAGATGTGGCTAAAGAAGCGATCATAACCCTGGGTTCACAAAGGAAGACAATTATAATTTACCTAAAGTTGCCTACGCATCTTGTGCAAGAACTATGACGACTACCTAGGTCTCTACCCTCCTAAAACAGGTGTTTTTCTGTTTTGGTTTTGTTTTGTGTTTGTACCAAGCAGCTGTCAAAATAATTAAAACACTAATAACATTTCTTACATATTTCTTCCTTCTGAGACAGAAAACTCGAGCCATCGCTCATCCCTCTACAGCAATCCTCCCACCAACTTCAGAGCTATGTATATATAAAATCTCAGGGAGGTCCCTGCCTCAGCTCTCTCTGTAGCATTCCAGGTACCTGGGAAATGGGTGAGTCGCCCTTGAACCCCCTGTTTTCAAGCTTGGTGTGCTACCCTGGTAAAAGGAAGTTTCATGTTGGGGAAAGGAAAACTATCTCACGGTCTCTTGTACATCTCTTTCTGATTGCAGTACTTTGGGGTCGCATTTTCCTCAAAACATGTCACTGCAGTGTGATAAACATTATCTTCATTTCCTACGTCATAAGTCAGGGGCTGAGACTTGAGCAGAGTGGCTGTGTCCTTTATAAAAGACAGGACTGCTCGTGTCTGACAGTCAATACTTCGGGTGTGAAATCCCCAGTCTGTTCTGCTTTTTGGGGTACCAATGTGGCTGATGCTACCAGGCTGAAGTTAGATGCCTTTTTGGTGAGTATACTCCTATCCAGCTAAAAAGAATTCGAGCGAGGGCTCTGCGTGAGTCGCACATGACTCTGCATCCCAGTTTACCATAACCATGCAATAAAATTGCCTAGCTGAGGGTTGCTATGCAGGACTGTTGAGCAGCTTGCTTCCAATATTGCATTTACAAAAATTACATATTTCATATAATCAGGCTTGTCTCTTACTTAATCATCCCACACATCATATAAATCTTTACAATGGACAGGTCTATAAATCACTAGCATTTTTCATTTACCACTTATTCTAAGCCAGGCAGTTTCTTATTTAAATTGCCATACGAATAAATCTAATAATCCTTATTCACTTACATCATCGCAAACTTTAAATCTTATTCCGGCTGAGGTCATAAGTGAAATCAGTATTGAGGGCAAAACTAGCAGCTGTAACAACTATAATAGCTTGCCAAATTATATTAAAGGGCCCAAATAACATTAAAAAATGAGGAAAAATTGAATTACATGATTAAAGTGCGATCTGCTGAATCAGGCAAATGTGGGGCCTCAACAGAGCTTCTGTTTGGAGTGTAGCTTCCATGCAGGGTTTGCACTGATTGGGAGAGCCACTTGCTTAAACTCGCTTATTTGCAAACCTTGATTATACCTAGATTAAGGTTTCTTAGCCTTGGCACTACTGAAATGTTAGTTCTTTGCTAGGGACTTGTCCTGTGCGCATAGTAGGATGTTTACAGGCATCTCTGCTTGCCACACACTAGACGCCAGTAACACTCTGTTTTTGTTTGTTCTGTTGCTAATAACAGAAAAGGCCTGAAACCAGGTGATTTATAACAAAGGTTTGTTCATTGTTTGGAGGTCTAAGGTCCAGGGGCAGCATTGGGAGAGGGTCTTCTGGCTGCATTACAGCATGTGGAGGGCGGGAGCATGTGCATCTGTGTCCACATGTCTCTGTTCTGGTCTCATTCCCTCTCCTCAGAAACCCTGAGTCAATCATGGCAGTCCCACCTTACTGACCTAATCTCCCAAAGGCTCCAACATCCAACATTGATAGTCGGATTAAGTTTCCTCCCTCCTCATCCCATTACAACCAATTCTCAACACACGGATTTCTAGGGGAAAGTCAAACCATAACACGTTCCCTAACCCTAGCTGTAACCAAAAAAGTGTCTCCACACAGTGCCAAATGTCCTCTGGCGGAAAATCACCCTCTCTCAGTAACTGCTGCTCTAAATAATCAGACAGGCAGGATGGAATTTGGGCCTCTCCAGGGAGATTCTGATGGCTTTGGGTCTTATTATTATTGTTTTTTAAAGATTTACTTATGGGTCCAGCAGATGACATAATGGTTATATCGTTGGACTCCCATGTGGGTGACCGCAGTTCAAGTCCTGGATTGGCAACTTGAAACTCACATCAGGAGCGTATATGTGCATGCCCACAATCCTGAGAGGAAAATGCAGGAGAAAGGATTGCAGCATGGCCATCCCCCTGTGGGGTGGGGGTATTTCTCGTTTTCTGTCTCTGTCTCTCTGGCAAGTACACATGCTCTATAGCAAAAGTCTCTCAAAAATTACTAATTTAATTTCATTTACTATTATTTTTTAATTTGCGTAGGTCTCATGTACTCACCAGAGATGGGGGGGGGGAGAGAGAGAGAAAGAGAAAGCATGCCACTAGGTTTAGGATTTGAACCATGGTTGGCCATGTGGGAGTCCAAGCACCTTAACCACTGTGCCATCTGCTGGCCCCAGCACCAAGTTTTATCATGAGACATACTCCACATCATGTCGCTTTCCTTAGCATGGGCACTGCTGCTGGCTTTGGTAGGCCAGCAGGGAGTTCCGTGTGTTTCTCACAGTAACTGAAGGATGGATGGTCAGAGAGAGGAGGCAGGGGAGAAAGGACCATGATGAGGAGGGCAGGGAGCACATCCGGGGAACAGGATAACTCTGAACTCATAGCAAGACGAATCATTTCCTGCTCCTTCCCCATTTATTAGCAGCCCGTTCTATAACCCTGACGAAAACACGAGGGCACCACAGACCTGGATTTCACAGCAGCCGTGTCGGCCTAGCTGTAGGATAAAAAGGATTTGTCTATGCATCATAAATGGTTCAGGAAGATAGTGTGGTTTTGTCGTGATCAAGGGAAAATGGCGAGTGCTCGTAAAGGGGATATTCCGATCTGAATTGGCTAACAAGCAACTCAGCATTATCATGCGTGCACGAAGGTTGAGAATGAGGAATCTGGTTTTGTCTCTTCTTATGGCTGGTAGATGGTATCTCACGGCAGCTGCCAGAGATGCTGATGGTTCCTCTCTGAGCTGTGGCAGCAACTGCCTGCAATTAGTTTCCTAGAAAGATTCTGCCAGGCCTTTGACAGGCTAAGGAGTTATTCTCCATATAAATCATTCGTACTCTGCTATCTTAAATGCACATGCTTTTCTAGAAGGGCATCCATCCTGTATCACCTAAGACCAAATAAAGCAAATAGTGTCATTACAATTTGGAGATGCAGCATGCTGACAGCTTGAGGTAACAGAACGTCGGGGGGAGGCATTTGTAATTATGGACTGGCAGTACCTCATGCCTAACGAATGGGGAGGGTGACATCATTTATGCCAAGGACCAGAAAGAGAGCCAGGAAGCAGTAGCAGAATAAAATGTGTTGTGTCCAGGAACTTACCTTTCTGAAAGGCTTCTGATCAGCGTGAAGAATGACAAAGTCATTCCTTTGTCTTAAACCTGTAGTGACTTCTGACTCATAGGGTTGTCAAATGGATTCGTTTTGTACAGGAAAGAGGCGGTTAATCTCGCTCAATTTTACATGTAATTTTTGGAACCTCACACAACATCTTCCCCTTTTATTTTTCTGTATAAATGTCATTTTCATTCATGTTCCTTAAAGATGACTTTAAAGCTCCCAGCTATTTAATTTAGTCATCCTACAGGAGGTACAGATTATACTTGCTGGTGTCTTCCTGCCTAATTAAAATGCGCCAGAATGCCTGATATTTAAGATGGCATTATTACTTCAAAAGCAAGAGTATAAATCTCTCCCACAGCCAGGTTTCTACATGTCCCTGAGTAGATGGGCTGGAACGAGAGCTCAGGGAATACAGGATAGTTTTCTGGTACAGTTGCGTTCCATTGTGATGGTCAAGTCACTCTCTCAGTCTTCAGTTTATCTTTCTGTAACTAAGAACATTTTTTTTTTAAAGTAAGATTTCTTTTGCTATAGGGCCCATATGCTCACTGGAGAGACAGAGAGCTAGAAAGCGAGATATTATCCCAAGGGAATGGCCACACCACAATCCCTTCTTCATTCTCCTCTTGGGATTTTGGGCAGGTACACACACACACACTCCCTGTGTGAGTTTCAAGTTGTTGGTTCCAGGACTAGAATAGTTGGCCATGTGGGAATCCAACAATGTATCCATTATGCCATCTGCTGGTCCCAGTTAAAATATTCTTAATAGTAGTAACTGGCAGTGGTGTTTTTGGAATATATATATATATCACATATCTGAGATATATTATATATATTATATATTTATGCATGTATATATATATATATATATGTGTGTGTGTGTGTGTGTGTGTGTGTGTGTATTATCCATTTAAATATCACAACAGCTTCTTAAGGGTCTGAGCTGGTGATTTGCCTCCCAGATCCATTCTCTGCCCTTTTGCTGTCCTGCTCTGTATCACAGGGATTGACATTTCCCAGGTTCCCTGCCTCCTCTTTAGGTTCAGTCAACAAGAGGGGATGGGAAAGGCTGGGGGACAGGAAGAGGGAGCCTGTCTTGCTCTGAGGTGGGTGCTGGTTCTGGTAGCAGCTGTGTCTCTCATAGCTCCCGCTCCTACTGGCCCTAGCTTCTGGGGTCACTGCCTGCTCTGGGTGTCTCTCCAGTCCTGCGAGTCATACATTTCTGATGCCGCTGATCTGCAGGTTCCTTCACCATCGCATTTGGCTTCTCAGCTTTCCTGTCACCTTAGTAACCAATTCCCCATATTAAACTCCCTCTCTTTGAAATGGGCTCTTCTTCCCTAAATGGAACCTGCATGATAGAGATGGTTACTATTTCACCTACATCCTGTACATGAGGACACGAAGGCTCAGAGGTATTGAGAAACGCACCCAACCTGACCATTCAGCCCATGCCTCTTAGGGTGAACCCATCTTGTCAATATACAAATACAAAGTTGCCAAGAGATGAACAAAGCAACTCTTAAACTTGGACCTCTCAGGTGAAGAAAACTCCTACACTGCATCTTTACCAGATCAATTGAGACCTGTATCCTAGTCCCACTTATCTCTTCCTCTAACAGGTTGTGTGACTTAAGAGATCCTTAACCATCCTAAGATGGCCTTAATTACTTTACAGGATGGTTGTACTATAAAATACAAGGCAAATGGGAGGCAAGACTTAGCAATATGGGTTCCCCTGAAAAACCATGCCTGGAGGTAGGTTGTGCCATGAGGTTTACATGGTATCCACACAGAGATACTGCATATTTCATTTTGGTTCAGCTGACAAGTTCGACAATTATTTCTGAGTACCTGCTAAAAATCGGTGCTAGGCATAGTAGGCTCTTGGGATTTAGCTATAAACGAAACAGACGAAAAGGATTATCTTCAAATATGGACCACTTTCTGCTTTGCTTTAAAGACCCACAATGTGAAAAATACTTTTCCTTGGGAAGCTCAACGTCAGTCTGCCTGAAACAAGCTAGAGGGGTACTTGAGTGCTCAGAGCTAAAGGACTGGAGGAAGGGGACCTTGGCATGACTGAGCTCCGTGGAGGATGTTTCTCCCTCATGCTCAAGTGCATGCATGCATACATTTAATCCTGGATTAAAAAAAAAAAGTTTAAAAAAAGAATCTACCAAGGACAACCGGATCTCTGAGGGAGCTATGGAGACACATAGCCTGTGGTGATAGGAAGAAGAAGGAGTCCAATTCGGTCTGAATTTATTTGACCTTCTTTATAATCTATACTTTCCAATTGTTTACTTCTTTCGTAATCCATCTTGCACCATTTTTTGATTGATTGATTGATTCATTCATTCATTAGTCAACGCTACTGAGTTTAGGCATGTCATTGGGTTCTTGCGCGGGGGGGAGCATGGTAAGAAAACAGGCATGATCCCTTCCTTTCTAAGCATCTGAAGGGGTGAGGCAGTGTAACAGGTATCATAGTGTGAAAGGACATTGTTTCACATGAAGAGCATAATCCCCCTGCCCCCATGCACACTTCGTAATTGGCTTCTGGGGACTCACTGGGTTTATGGAGAGATGTATTAACTCTAGCAAGGATAGGAAGACAGCCCACTGTGAAAGGGAACGTGGCAGGCGCCCCTCTTCAGTGTCCCAGGATCCTCAGTTCCTCCTTTCTTGGGAGCAGGGTGAGGGGCTCTTGTACCCTGTCTAGGTCTAGGCTACGAAGAGCATGCAGCTGACTGTCAGAGACCTCTGTGTTTCTGATGGTGGATGAAAGGCAGGGCAGGCCTGAGGCAGTGACTGAAGCCCCCCATAGTGTGGAGGGGTTAGAGAATGGTATCCTTCATGCACTGGAATCCAATTGGATATATTAATCTCCTTGGGGGACAAATGAAATGAATCCTCTCTCCAGATGGCAGCAAAGTGACAAGAATATAGAGATTAAAAGAGATTGTGAGGTTACCTGGGTGACAGCACCATCAATTGGGTTACGAAGCCCAGCACTTTATTCTCACCTAAGGAAAATGGCACCATCTCATTTTTGTAAGTCTGATGGGTTTAGGCTCTTGGCAAAAAGCCCATTTCTACTAACTTTGTTCAGATCTGACTCCTTTAGATTTCCAAATTTCTATTTATAAGGAACGACTTTCATCTGTTAAATTCTATTTCTATATTGATCTCTTTGTACCGAGCTCTTCCCTGATGTCTTCATTTTTCTAATTTTCCATGGCTGCTGGGTTCCTGGGGAAGCAGACTCTGACAGGCAGATTAGCATCCTGACAGTTCCTGGGGTTCCTTTCTTCTTTGCACACTGTGGGGAGTGGGAGCTGGACCAAGCAGGTGGGAAGCTGGGCAGCCACTCAGTCGCCACTGTGACTCAGTTTCAGCTGGCTCCATGGCGGACTCTGAGGCTGGAATGGCCTTTCAGTGTTGTTCCCATTTTAGGGGAAGGACTGGGCCTTTATTCCTCCAGTTCAATCAGCCATCAGTGCAGGCTGCCCCAGCAAGGGAGAGAGCCTGGACAGCAGGGAGCTATGGGCTTACCTCCTTTCCTGGGGAAATAATATCTTAGGTCCAGGGACCAGAGGTGGTGCAACAGTAACGCGATTCTCTGTGAGCCTGACCCACTCGGAAAGATTCTATGTTTGTATATAGAGACCTCCCAGAACATCCCAGGCACATCAGTACCCATGATCCAGGCGTGACCAAAGCTGGAGGGATTGTGGCATGGGGCCCTGTTGGGAGTGCTGTTTCTCTCTTTCTCTCTCTCTTACTCATAGAAGAAAGAAATAAGCTTAAAAAAACCCTTGGGTCCTGCCGAGGAAGTCTAGGTGGTACAGCACAGCATCCATGACAGACGTTTAGCAGAGGCCCTCCAGACAGAACTGCACTTTTTTTTTTTTTTGAGAGATTTTTGCTATAGGGCACGTGAACTCGCCAGAAAAAGACAGAGAGACAGAAAGTGAGAAATCACTCCCCCTGGGGGGATGGCCATGCCGCAATCCCTTCTCCTCCATTCTCTTCTCGGGATCTTAGGCACTCATGCACACGTGCCTGGTGTGAGTTTAAGCCACCGGGCCCGGGACTCGAACTGCAGTTGATTACATGGGAGTCCAGCGACATAGCTATTACGCCAACTGCTGGTCCCAATAAGCTTCTCTTTCTAACATTCTGATTTTTCTCTCTCTTTGACTTCTTTCTTGATCCATAGTTAATGTCTCCTTAATTTTATTCTTAGAGCTTTTAGTTCAGCTACTTCTCTCTTATTCTCCAGATCATCTCCACAGCTTCAAAGACAGTCCCTACAGGAAGTCTATTCTCATAATCCTATAGCCCCTCCCCATGAATACAGCATGACCCCTTTGAGGGGGACAGGGTGAGGTGTTCAGCCTGGGCTGTCTCTGAGGACCCCTGAGGAGCTTGGAGACACCAACACTCAGGCCCTACCCCTGAGACTCTTCTTGCATGGTTTCTAATCCATGGGGTGACTCTTGGCCTTTCTTGGAGCTCCAGTCTAGCATCTCTAATTGCTTGCCCACTTCAGTCTCAGCATGTCTTGAATTAAACCTGTTTCTCAAACCCATTCCTTTTCCTGATATCTTTTTCTTCCTGTGGTACTGCTTTCCTAATCCTTATGCTTGAGATGTCACATTCATCTTGAACCTCTTCATATACCTCATTCATCCTTTCATGGTCACCACATCTTGTAAGTTCGTCTGGCAAGAAGAGCTGCCCCTTTTATCCCTCAGTTTTGGTCATGATCACGCCGCACCTGTACTACTACAATAAGAAAGACAGTAACGGTGTGACTTTGGAGACATTTCACCCACTGATGCAGTGTTTATAAAGTATCTGGCACTAAGTGGCATCAAAGTGGCAGCTATCATTGTACCTATTCTACAGATGAGAAAACCGAGGCACAGAGACATTAGCAATATGCCAAGAACATATAGCTAGTAATAATAGTGATGTGGAAAGTTGAGGTGTGTGGACCTAACACCCAAGGCAGGAACGGGAGTGAACCTGATTCTCTGTCTCATGATCACAAAGAACTAGAGATGCAGACACAGAGAGGGGATAGCAAAATGGAGTTCATGGAAGGAGAGAACAACTCTCAGGCAGGGAGGGGTGCCAGAAAATGGATTGCGGAAGAGGAACTGAAGCAATGGTTTTTAAAATCTTGGTTAGCAGGGCCTTTGTCCAGGCTTATTCTGAGGTAGGGTTTGTGCTTGTGTTTCCCTCTCATGGGGCTCACATGCTGACTGGGTTTGGTTATTCACCTAATTTTGTCTAAAAGCTTTGGGTCGTAAAGACCATTGGTTCATGGTCACAATGATTTTTACATCATTTAGGCTCATGGTATGGGTGCCCTTTGGCCCTAATTGTGGCTCTTTGCTGCCAGCTATTCTTTGCAGAGCATTTTCCATGTATTTTGGGTCTATCAGCTTATCTCATAGTTTCCACTGGGCCCAGGTAGTTTAGATTCCAAAGTCTGGCCCTTGGTCCCTGACTCTAATTGTTCTTATGTACGACCTGAGGGGGAGGTTACAATTGCTGGTTCCATTTGAAGTCCTCTTACAGGGATGAGGGATAAGAAGGAAGAAACTAGATTTCTAAAGAAGTTAGATCCGGCTTACTGGCTTTGCATGACTTCCTCGTCCTCTATAATGGCTCCCCAAGTGCCCTTCCTAGCTGCTTAACTTCTACCTCAGTGGTACCAGAATTAGGAACCCCAACAACTTGACTCTAGAGCTTATGCTGTTCACCATGAAGTCAAAATGCTTCGAGCTGTTGCCTGGTTGCTGGCTGCCATCACCTACATAACCTTCATCATTATTGCCCTTGCATACAGGCTTAGCAGTTACTCATTGCATCTTATCTCTTGTAAGCTTGGTTTGTAGTGTCTATCTTATCACCCCAAGTGGATTGAAAGCTCTCAAGGCCAGAGACCAGATCTCATTTTCTTTGAACCTCAAAGTAAATAACAGGAATTTAGTGAAATTCACTGACTGAACTGCTTGAAATACGTCGCAATAGCCTGTTAATGGAAGTCTCAGATTTCACACTCATTAATTCTCTCTGCTGCATGCAGAAAGATCTATTTAAAATGGAAAGTAGATTTAGTTAAATCCCCATTCAAGCCTTTCCAGTAGTTCCTGTAAAATACAAAATCCTTCCCATAGAGAGCTTTGCATCACTGGGCTCCTTTTAGCTCAACCGCATCCCTCAGTCCCCCTGGCCTAATGTACTAGGACTCTGTTGCCCTAGCCCCCTGAGCCCTCACATTGACTCCGCCCCTTGCCCGTTAGCTCTTCCCACAGACCTTCCTCTTCTTCCTCCTTCAATTCATTCGTTTCAAATCTTTGCTCTTCTGGGTAAAACAACATCGTCATCCCATCATTCTCTACTTCTCCTGTTCTGCTGTGAGTCGTAAGTCTTCCGATAGTGTTGACCTCTAGTTGACATTATATTTATAGCTACTTATTTTCTGTTTTACAATATAGACCCCAAAAGTTGTTTCCCCTTGTGTAACATACTCTCCCCAGAAGCTAGAACACTGCCTTGGCACATAGCAAGCCTCAAAAACATTAGTTACATGAATGACTGAATGTGGGTGATTAGGACTCAAAATAACGCTATTGGGTCGATTCTGGTCAATTCCTCCTTAAGCCAGCAGGGGGCTCTTCTACTCTCTGGAACTCAGTATATTCAGTATTCAATAAAGTACCTTCACAGTAGTTTACCTGAAATGCTGCCTCCTGGAACCAGAAATATCTACGTACTCCTCCCTCCTCCCCAATAGGATTGTGCCAACCAGACAAATATTGAATTTGTGTTAACTAACAAGTTTTGCTTTTTAATGGGTGGTTGTTCAAGGATTTTTTGGTTTTGGGTTTTGAAGGGTATAAAGTTTGCAGTTACAAGTCCAGTTTTGTACTCCTTTACAAAGACATATTGTCATAAATAAAATGTATGGAATCAGTGGGATAATAGTACAGCAGCAATGTAAGTTTACATAAGTACTTAACTGTGCAAATTAAACAGCTGACTGAATGAAGCCAATCAGTTTATATTGTGTGCTTAAATCCTTTTGAAAGGGAGATACCTCTGTCTTACTCTCCCTGTTTTTTCTTTCCTGAACTTTCTCCTCAATAACTTGGCAAAACAATATATCTTGTTGAGAACAGATGTCAGAAATATATTGGTAAGTGTAAAACATCTTGTTTTCCAAAGCTAAATTTCTTCTCTACTTAAAATAGGGTGGTTTTAAAGTTCGTATCAATTGAAAACCCCCACCAGGAGAAATTGCTAGTGCATTTGAATGGACTTATTGTCTCTTGTCCATTTCCTTTAGAGTAGATTCTGGCAGGAGTGCCAGCCTCATTGCCAAGGAAAAAAAGAACTATATATTACAGCCCATGCTCTGCCAGCACAAAGGGAAGCTCTTTGGCAACACTTAACTGTTGTTAGGAAGGCCCAGGTGGAATCATAAGGACAGGAACGTGGCGTATATGCTGTTACTCATGTCCATTTCTGTACAAATGGTCCTTAATTTTGTATACACGAAAACTTGCCTCCCTTGTTGGGCAGCAGTTTCCTGGAAAAACCACAGTACCTTTCTGTAAGTGAACCAGAGTAAAAGGATTTTTGTAGAGGAAGGAGCAGAGAAGAACTCTTGGACATGCACAGGTTATCTCAAGGGAGAAGGCTGCCTACCGAGGTGTTTTCAAACAGAATCCCTCATTGCAACCATTATTTCCAAATTGTAAATCAATGTCAGTCAAGGCATTTTTATTCTTTCTAGAAAAAAAAAATTGCTACATCTAGGCCCGGAGGTGGGGTGGGGGGGTGGGTGGGGAAATGAGCCCTCTGGCTCTTAGGAACCAAGAAAGCAGACCAAGGTGTGTGTCCAGTCGGGCAACCTAACTCAGTGGCTATTGTTTAAATAAAAAGATTCCTTGAAATGGAGAGCTTCATATTTGTGTTAAAATACAGTGATACACTTGGTCAGTTGATAATGTTTGCCCAGTGTGACAGAGATCCTTATCAGGTAGCGTGTGGGCAACAATAACCTCCAAAAAGTAGGCACAATCTGTGCCCTCAGAGAGCTTACACAACTACACATGTAGAACTTGGTCAACTGGAAAGAGGCGGGTCACTGATACCAATGACTACGACTTAGACTCCTCTATTTTAGCTCAGTGTGGGTCTCTATTTCATTTTTTAAAGCTGTAATTAAACAGAAGTCTGGTATAGGTCATCTCTAGAAAGAATACCACAAATATCCAAAAGAATTTAGCAATGTGTTAGCCTTCCTAAACACAAAGGCACCAGAGCTGGAGGCGCAGGAGGGTAGGTCAGTGTATTCTAATAAATATTAAATGGCAGTTCATTTATCAAGATGTTTACTGAGCACCTACTTTGTGTAAGGCACAGTGCTAGAATCTTCACGTCACTAATCATCAAAAAAAAAAAAAAAAGGATTTGACATGGACATACATTGCTAAAACAGAGTGGGCACAGATGAGTGTCTTGGGGGGGTGGTTCAGAGGAGGCGATTGCTCATAGGTGAGAAGCCTGGTGAAGGTAGCAACAACAGGTGATCTTACAGGAAAAATTGGACTTGCACCTGGGAGACAGGCATGGACCTGAGTCTAATGCCATCACTGATTTTGAAACTTTGGTTCTCTTACCTTTGTTTAGCACCTGCACAGCCAGAACTCTGTATAGATAAATTAAAGATTTGCAGGACATCGGTTGAAACTTCAAACATCTTTCTCCTTTCATATCTGTTGCCTGTCTGAATGTCAGTAAAATTTCTTCAGGTTATTTGAGTTCACTAGTTTAAAAGTCATTTCCTTTAGTGGTAGCTACTGAATAAATCATGTCTCTTTTTTCCATGTTCTTCTGCATCTTCCTAACATACACATAGTCAATCAAGCTACCAGGTCATGGACCTTTTTCCAGCTGTGGCACTGCCCTGTTCTGGGCAGAATGATGGTCAAGGCCCTTTATGCTTTTGCACCACTGGCCCACATGGTGCTCCCTGTGCTGTACATGGAGAACAGGGACTGGAAGGTGTCTTCACATTCCGCCGCCAAAGCAGTGCACTGATGTACAAGCCCTGAAGGAGAGGTAGAAAATGGAAAGGAATGAAGGAGACAGCTAGAGGATGAAACTTCCTGTCTGAACTGGAAGTCTCCCAGCAGGGGTGTTAACATCCCTGCGGGGCTCAGGCTTCCCATGCTTACACCCAAGTTGTGAGTGACTTCAACAATACCACAAAGAACCTCGTTTTTATGTCAGATGGTAAGATAGCAAGATCTGGGGCCATCCTGAGATCACCAACTGGGAATAGATGCTTGCTCAACATAGCCAAGGATGGACTCATCTCTGACACACACGCTGTGGTGAGCCAAGAACTTTACATTTGCAGAAGCACTCCAACTCCAAAGACAAAGGGGGCTAGATGGCAGTACAGAGGGAGTAAAAGCTGTGCAAGGCTGACCCCTATGGGACCTTCCTGGGTTTGTGTCTGGAGACCTTCCTGAATATCATGATCCAGTGTTAGTTGTGGCTGAGGGTGGATGGTGACCAGGGGACCCTGTTGGGGAGGCTATGTCTCTGTCTCTGTTTCTCTTGTTCACAGAGCAAATAAATACACTTAAAGAAACAAGACAGAAAAGAGCTCGACACCTACTAGATGCTTTACAAATGTCATTAGTGTCACCTTCACATCTCGACTTTTCTGAAAGCTTGCTGCTACTCTTCCGTGATTGATAATATCAAATTAATTAAGCAGTTACTGTGCTTCGACAATGCATTTGTTTCCCAAATCACATGGTTTTGTACCCATTTCATGTATGTGGAATCCTTGCAGAATTCTGTTAAACCATTTGATGCGAAGCAGAAACAATTAGCTTTGTTGGTTGACAGTAGACTTTAGTCATCACTGATCAACCTGCCTATTGTACATTTTTATTGTTGTTTCTGCCCTTAGAATACCCACCACTTTCATTGTCTATTAGGTGTGCTGCAATAAGTCACAATTCCAAAATAAGACATTTGGAATTCTTCTAAAATCTGCTTCTATACACAGAGTCACAGATCTATGAGTTTCGCCTCTTGGTAAATCTGTCCTGGCCTTAACCACCACACCACCTTCCAGCCCCGTGTATGAAGTCCTGTCTCTGCCTCCACCAATGCTCTTGGCCTGCAGCTTGCTTCCTACCACCCATCGTGGTTTTCTACTGGGTTCGTTTCTAGCCATCCATTCCCCCACACTCCACCTGGATAAAAACTACTGTCTTGTCTCCAACGTGCAGAAAGAAAGATGGTTACACCTTGCATTTTCTTAGACTCAGCTGATTATGCGTTTAGACCCTTGTGAACAGGTACAAAACAGTCTTCAAAAGAGAATAAAATCCAGATTTTGGTTCATTATCTGTAAGAACATTATGCACTGTTTCTGCTGAAGGGCATAAAAACCAAAGTTTTCTTTTGTGCTTTTAAAGGGCCTACTTTTTCTGCAGCATCCAAATTTAATTACTCTTAAAGCTGTTTAGGATCCCAGATGAAAGATGCTACCGTAGTATAAAATTCTGATATTATTTATTCCCTTAGTCATCAGCACTAGTTGGTTTCTCCCTTCTTGGAACCTATTTATCATTTGTATAAATATAGTATTTGGGAGCTTCCTGCATTAGCTCATCTCCCGTCCTTTCAGTGCCCTTGAAGATCATTACGCTTTCCTGGTGAGGCTTACTGAGACACTAATGCACTGGCCTCTCCTGTTTTAATACTGTGGGAAGGTCTTTAATGTTATTTATTGCTACTGAGATGAGATTTGACAATTTTTTTTGGTTTTGGTTTTGTCCTATGTGAAACACTGTCTTCTGTCTTCCTGAGGTGACCAGGCTTGTCCCCCAATGTCAATACCGACATTCACAAGCATGCGCTGTTGCTCATAAAGTGCTAGATGCAGATTAGATCCTGGGGCTACCAAGCAATTCCGGGGCCCTTAACCTTCTTCCAAAGCCAGCTCGGGTCATGTATCCTCTGAGGAGTTACATCTGGCATGTTCTCTCCCATCCACTCGCCTTGCATGGCCATAGCAGGCAGACGCTGAGGTAGTTTCCATGTTTTCATCTGCTGCTGTTCCCGCCCCTCTGAAATGCCCTCCCTTTAAGTGTGGGCAGGAGCTGCCACTTGTTTTTAACCAATAAAGTATGGCAAAAGTGATAGGATGCCACTTCCATGTGACCTTGCATAAGACTGTAATGCCTGTCTTGCTGAGAAACTCTGTGAGATAGTAGTTGTATGTTGATTTAAGCTGCCAAGTTTGTAGTAATAATGTTACATAGCAATAGAAAACGGATATATGTAGCCAATTTTTCCCTTCTCTGAGAGCTCTTTGTATATTACACCTAGCTCTATGTCCATATTTAGATTTTTTAAAATAACATTTATTTAATTTTACTTATTTATTATTATTATTGCTTAAATTTGACCAGAGAGACAGAAAGAGAGGGAAAGTGGGAAAGCAAATCACCAGGGTCAGGACTTGAACCATGGTCAGCCATGTGAGAGTCCAGCGTCTTAACCACCACACCACCTTCCTGCCCCCTCTGTTTAGATTTTACTGTAATTTTTTTTTTTTTTGTGCCTTTTTAACTTCTCCATATACAGTGAGGACGATAATGATAGCCACTGAAGCAGAGTGGAAATCCATAGCAAATCTCTTAGGTGTTCAGAAAAAGAAAAAGTAGCTTTCTTTTATTTTACCTAACTGCTCTTAGTCCTATATACTTTTTTTCTTAATTGCCAGAGGGCATGTATGCTTGCTTGCATGCATGTGTGCATATGTGAATGAGAGAGAGAGAGAGAGGAAGCATTCCCCTACCAGGGTATTTATTATTCATCCATTGAAAGTGTTGTAATTCTTTTCTTCTATCTCTCCAACCTGTCAGGATTTGGGGTATGCATGGACACATGCTTGACATATTTTTCAAGCCACGAGGGCCAGGATTTGAACTGGGGTTAGCCATGTGGGATCTAGCTGCCCAATGCGCAGTATTTAGTCACTGTGCTATGGGGCCAGTTCTTAGTCCCATTGTGATAACAGTTGTGCATGTGGGGGAAGAGGAGTTACTTAAACTTGCCAATGAAACTTAACTCTTCAAATTGTGTCCAGTTGGCTTGATCTTTAGTTAGTCAAATTCAAAAATCAAATTCCCTTACCAGAGCTGCTTTTCTCTTTTCAAAGATTTCCTCCCATCCCTCAATTTTTGTCAACTGTAAGGAAGGCTTACATACCTTTAGTACAGTGAGGGAGGATGGCTGGTTCGAGATACAGTCCTGGTGTATCCCGCATTACTGCTGGCCTCCTCAGAACTGTGAATTACTCACCTTGGTGTCACCAGGCATCCTGTGGGCATCTGCTATGGAAACCCACATAACTCACGGCTTATCTCTTGGCCTGATCATTAGCTGGTCTCTTTCTTTTGGAAGACTGAGCTTTCTACATTGGCCCTTGCTGACTCTGAAGAAATTCTGATTTTCTTCCATTTTATCATCCAATTCTGGAATGTTCATTCCATGATCTCTGTTATGGGTCACTTTGAGACTAGCCATGCTAGCACTATGGCAATCCTATGGGACCTCAGTGGTCAACTAGCTTCTGTGTCTTCCATTGAAAGAGGCCATTGGATCATCAGAATCCCTTTCATGCTACAGGGAGCTAGGAGAGGCTTGGAACTCTTTCTACCCCATCTTGGCAAAGGAATAATACCTCCAAAAGATGGCCTCCCATAGTTCCAGAGAAGAGATGGCTCTCTTATTTTCACTGTTTGTCTTACTCTGTGTTATACTCTTGTGCTCAGTGTGAGGTCCAGGAGGGAGATAGCACTGAGTCTCTGAGAGCTTCAGGTCAAGTCATCTCTCTATCTCTTTCTCTCCAAGACTTTCTCCATCACCATCACCTCTCTTGGAAGGGCTTCAGATTCTTCATTCTCCTTGGTGGGAATTCTTCCTTTCTGCTTTCTTTGCCTACCATAAGTAAGACTTGCCCTTTTCTTCCTCAGGACTCTAAGCCTCATGGCTTAGCCTTGAGAGTACACAAGCTGCAGAAAAAGAGATAGCTTACTAATTGAGAGACACACATTGGAAATTAGTTGAAACATATTATCTCTATAAAAAATTGTGTTGTAAAAAAGCATCCTTTGATAAATATATTTTACTCCCCTGACATTTAAGAACTTAGGTTCAGGGACCAGCAGGTAGCATAATGGCTATGTCGTTGAACTCCCATGTAGTAGGCTGTGGTTCGAGTCCTGGAACTGGTGGCTTTAAACTCATGCTGGGCATGTGTGTGTGCGTGCCCAAGATCCCGAGAGGAGAATGGAGGAGAAGGGAATGCGGTGTGGCCATCCCCTCTGGGGGGGAGGGGGGAGTGATTTCTTGCTGTCTCTCTGTCTCTCTCTGTCTTTCTGGTGAGCTCACATGCCCTATAGCAAAAACCTCTCCAAAAAAAAAAAAAAAAGAACTTAGGTTCTTTCACTGATAGATTCCATAAAGAGATAAAACAGACAGACCACAAATTGGGAAAAGGTATTTGCACACATGTAACTGATGAAAAGTTAATATCCAGAATATACAAAGCAGGACCAAGAATAGAGCGGAAAAAGACAAACTACGTGGTAGAAAAATAGATGTAGAACACAAACAGGAATTCCACACACGAAGTGTAAATGGTCAGTATATGAAAATATGTTCAGCTTACCAGTCATCAGTAAGATGGAAATTAAAAACCGCAGTGAGATACTATTTATGCACTATGTAGCTGCATCCTCCTCTTCCACTCTCTGTTTTAACTACTTCTAACCATTTCAATTGGTTGGAAATTGGTACAGACGAGTCTAGTGTCTTAGTATTTTTCCTATATGTATCTATCAGCTGGGATCTGGTTAAAAGCTACTCACCATCTCCAGCAAACTTAAGAAAAAAAGAATTTTGCCAAGGTGTTGGGTATCCTTAGAGTTGACACCTCAGTTCTTGAGAAGAACCAGGTCGCGGAAACTAAGGACTCCTTCATTAATGGCTCACTCCCATCATTTTCCTCCCTGTGTTCCCCTGTTTGGAGTGGGTTAGAGGTTGACTTCTCTGGGTTACAACTTGCCCTCTGGATGAGAGGAGGCCCTATGACTGGCTGTTCCACCAAGACCACGTGGGATGGTGTAGGAACTAGTTCTCCGGAGAGGGTAGTTGTCTGTTATCCTTGGAAAGAGAAGGTCAGCATTAATCTTTCCCCTTCACTCTTGTAGGAAGGGCTTAGAGCATGGGCAGAAGCATCCTCATATGGAAGGATTTATTTTTTAAAATGTTTTCATTTATAGACTTTATTTCTTAGGACAGTTTTAGAGAAAATTGTGCATGTAGTACAAAGAGATGCCCCTCTGGCCTGGTTTCCTCAGTTGTTAACATTTTACATTAGTGCACCACATTTGTTAAAATTGATGTACCATTATTATTATACAATACTATTACTTAAAGTCCTTAGTATACATAAGGTTTCACTCTTTGTGATGTACAAGTCTATCTGTTTTGCTAAAGGATAATTCATGAATCCATAGTTACAGTCCCTTGTAGAATAGCTTCACACTCTGAAAGTTCTCTATGCTTCAACCTGTTCTTCCTGAACCCCTGGTAATGGCTGATTGTTTCAGTGTCTGTATAGTTTTACCTTTTCCAGAATGTTATACAGGCTGATTCATATGGTATCGAATTGTATGAAAATAGCCTTTACGAAATTATTATTATTATTATTTTAAAGACTTATTTCTTATTTAATTCATTTGTTATTATTATTTTTAGATCTGACCAGAGAGAGACAGAGAGAGAGAGAAAGGAAAAGCGAGAAAGCAAGTTGCCAGGTCTGGCACTTGAACTGTGGTTGGCCATGTAGGAATCCAGCACCTTTAACCACCACGCCACCTGCCAGCCCCAAGAAATACTTATTTATAGGATTTGGAGACCAGTTTTGGGTTCAAAACAAAATTAATGAGAAAGTGGAGAGCATTTCCATATACACCTTTCCTCCTCCTCCCCACCTTCCTTGCCCCACCCACTACCAACATCTAGAGTGGCTCATTGATTATAATCAGGGAAATTATAATACATTGACACATCATAATCACCTAGTCCTAGTTTAAGTTATGGCTCACTCTTGGTGTTGTATAGACTCTGCGTTTTGACAAATGTACATCAACCTATATCCACTATTACAATACCGTAGAGAATAGTTTCACTGTCCTGAAAATCTCCTGTGCTCCACTTACTCTTCCTCCCTCCCCTCATCCCTGGAAGCCACTGCTCTGTAGTTTTGCCTTTTCCAGAGTGTCACGTAGTTAATTCATAATGTCTGCAGCCTTTTCAGATTGGCTTCTTTCACTTAGCAATGTGTCTTTTACTGGCTTGATAACTAGTTTCTTTTTTAGCCATTGTTTGACTGTAGCACAGTTTATTTATTCTTTCACCTATTGAAGGACATCTTGGTCCCTGCCAAGTTTTCGCAATTATGAGTAAAGCTACTGTAAACATGTGCACATAGGTTTTTTTCATGGACATTCGTTTTCAGATCATTTGGGTAAACATCAAGGAGTACAACTACTGGCCTGTGTGAGAAGAGGACATTTAGTTTTGTAAGAAACAGCCAAACTATCTTCCAAAATAGTGGTACCATTCTAAATTCTCACCAGTAATGAATGAGAGCTCCTTTTCTTCCACATTCTCTCCAGCATCTGGCACAGTCAATGTTCTGGATTTTGGCTATTCTAATAGTGGTATCTGACTGTCAATTTACTTTGCATTTCCTTGATGACATACAATGTTGAGTGAATGTTCATGGGCTTATTTGCCACCTATATATCTTCTTTGGTGAGATCTTTTGTCCATATTAAAAAATTAGGTTATTTTCTTCTTCTTTTTTTTTTTTTTCTTTTTTTCTTTTTTTGCCATAAGATGCATGTGTGCACTGGAGAGAGAGAGAAAAAGAGAGAGGGAAAGTGAGAAATCACAGTTCATTTTTTTATTTTTTATTTATTTATTTATTTTTTAAATTTTTTATTTTTTGGAGAGGTTTTTGCTATAGGGCGTGTGCGCTCGCCAGACAGACAGAGAGAGACAGAGAGACAGAAAGTGAGAAATCACCCCCCAGGGGGGATGGTCATGCCACAATCCCTTCTCCTCCATTCTCCTCTCGGGATCTTGGGCACGCACACACATGCGCCCGGCGTGAGTTTTAAGCCACCGGGTCCGGGACGCGAACTGCGGTTGACTACGTGGGAGTCCAGCGACATAGCCATTACGCTAACTGCTGGTCCCCATTTTTTTATTTTTGAATTTTAAGAGTTCTTCATATATTTTAGATTATTATTTCTTATTAGATATGTCACATATAATTATTTTTTCCATTCTGTTATTCATCTTCTCATTTTCTTAACAGTGTCTTTGTGGAGCATGAGTTATTCATTTTAATTACATCCTGGTTATCAATGATTTTTTCCATGGGTGACACCTTTAGTGTTGTACCTAAAAAGACATTGCTATACCCAGACTCATCTAGATTTTTCTCCAATCTTATTTTCTAGAATTTTTATAGTTTTGCATTTACATTAAGATCTATGATTCATTTTGAGCTAACTTTTTGGTGAAGAGTATAATGCTGATGCCTAGATTCACTTTTTTGCAGATGGATGTCCAGTTGTTTTAGTACCATTTGCTGAAAAGACTCTACCCTGTTGACTTGCCTTTATTCCTTTGTCAAAGATCAGGGGACCATATTTATATGGTTGGGGTGGGATGGCCATGTTGTAATCCCTTCTCTCACTTTTCCGTCTCAGGATTTGGGGCAGGCATGCACACTCCACCTGGCATGTTTCTCAAACTGTTAGGTCTGGGACTGGAACAGCATAGTCTGGGATCCAGCCACTTCATCCATTGTGCCACCTGCGGGACCCCAGAAATCATGTTTTAAGGAGATTTTGTGAGAGGTTTTAGTGATAGACGTGTGCTCACTTTATGACCCCACCATTATATCTCTATAGCTCAATATACTTTACTAGTGTAATTTATTTAATGTAATGTAGTTTATTCTAATATAATGATACACCCTACAAATATACTCTAATATATAATTTATTATATTAGTAACTCTAAAATGTAATAATTTAGTGGATAAAATTCCAGACATAGATTTCGGGATAGATAGATTTAACTAAGATCAGTTATATTTAACTAAACTAAAGCCGAATATAAAATAAAGAACAGCCTAAATCTTTAAGATGATGACGTTGTTATCTCTGATCTGTTCAATGTTGAGAGTAATTTTTGAAAATACAGTAAATAAATTGTAATGTTCAAGAGACGAACAACTGAAGGTCACAGGATTTGCTGAATACCAAATAGGACAGGATCTGGCAATATGATAGGTAAAATAAGATGTCTCACTAACAATGCAAAAGCAAATTCAAATAGCTTAAAATGATCTATTTTGAAGAAAGACATGTAAACTCGAAATACATAATTTTAAAAATATTAGAAAAGTTTTGTGGTGCCCAGAAAATAGAAAAGGAATAACAATATAACCATACATGAGTCACTGAGTACTATTAGTGGCCCACAGCCACTGGGGTGTTTTGTGGTAGGTCAAGCCTGGCCTTAAAAGGCTATCATTTATGCATTGATATAAATGTCAATTATTTATGTTTTTACTTTGTGTCAGTTTTGGTGTGATAGCTTTCCCAGGTAATACTTATCTTGTGTTGAACCCAAGTTGGGATTTACACACTCTAAATCATGTCCTCACATTGAGAGTCCTGGGACCTAGAAAACAGATCTTGGTTCTATGTATCTGTTTCTTTTAGGATTTTTAAACTTTAGTCTCAAATACTGTCTGCTTTAATATCCAAGCTCTTACCTGTCTGATGTGGGAAATTGCACCTTCCCCTGTGTCTTATTTAGTAATTAATTTAGGTTTGGTTGACAGAGGGCCCATTGTTCACTGGAGAGAGAGAGGAAGGGAAAGTGAGAAAGCACCCTCTATGGAGGACGGTCACGCCGTCACCCCTTCTCCTCCATTTCAGGCACACACACACTCACATGCCTGGTGTGTTTTTCAAGGCATTGGGTCCACTTTGAAACCACACAGTTGGCCGGGTGGCCTTAATCACCATACCACTGGCTGCCCCCCCCCTTTTTTTTTTTGTCAGAGGGCACATTAGACAGAGACAGAAAGAGAAAAAGAGATGGGAAAGAGAAAGCCCTTCCTAGTGGGGTACGACAGGCTGAGCTCCCTTCTTCTCCACTTTTCTATCCTGTCGGGATTTGGGGCACGCAGGTACATGCAGCCAGCTTGGATTCAAGCCACAGGGCAGGGAATGGAACTGCAGTTGTTATGGGATCCAGTTCCTTTAATCACTAGTCCATGAGTCTGAGTCTGTTTTGCTTTGTCTTTCTCTCTGAATTTTCTCCAACTAGTTTACATCTTTCTTGAGGTCTAACCATGGAATTTTTATACATTTTCCAGGTAAAGATGCACGTGACTTTGTAGAAGGGTGGACTTACGCTCCTGCTAAAAGTTTAGTTCGGGAACGTAGCAGACTGCACCACTGACTGTGGGTCAGTGGACTGGGTTCCTGGGGTGACTGAGGCTGAGTAACTTGGGGTAACTCATTTGATCTCTGAGCCTCAATTTCTTCTCCTGTTTTACATACTTCTCAGGGTAACCAGTGGACCATCTGAGACATAGTATAGATGAGCATAAGGATGCACATATTAATTTCTTCTGATTTAAAAATGAGTATGTGCTTGTTGTACAAAAATAAAGTAGAAAAGGAATATGCAATGAAATGCAAAATATCTGCAAATAACAACTGGGATCAGCTTGGCTGTACTTTCATATTGCTTTTCCTCTCTAATAGCATGCAATATAATTATAATTTACCTATTTTTTTTTTTTTTACCAAAATGAGGTCATTCTCCATCCGTTTTAAATTGCTTCTTTCATTTTATGCATTGTGCTGTCTTTCCAGGTCAGTGCGTAGAG
>NW_006199822.1:899321-899751 GCF_000334495.1 Tupaia belangeri chinensis
GCGTAGATGCCTCGTAAATTATTTAATCTTAGTGGTGACCATTTGAGCTTGCCTCCGATTATTTATTCTTTGAACAATGCTGCGATAAACTGTTATGCTATAATATTTTACATTCTTCAGCGATTGTTTTGTGTATTTCCAGGACAGGCATTGCTATGTCCAAGGTATGAGCATTTACATTTTGATGAATATTGCTAACTTGGACAAGTGTTTTTTAATATTTTAAAATTATTATTCATACATTAAATTGCTGTACATCATTTAGATTGTGAAGAGACTTTACCCAGCATGATATACACCTCAGTCCAGCCCAGTTGAGAACACCATACACATCTTCGTCAACAGATAAAAAACTTTCTGTGTCCCACAAGTGTCTTACCTCTCCATTTCCCCCCCAAAATTTCCTACACCCATGCCCTCTCACACTCTC
>NW_006199822.1:899782-901058 GCF_000334495.1 Tupaia belangeri chinensis
CTTTGTCTCTAGTGGACAAGTGTTTTAAAGTGGTTGGGTTCTCCAGAAATACATGCTATTAATTTGAGTGCTAGGAAACAAGTACTGAGTAGAAGTCAAGGCTGAGACTAAGGACAGACTTTGGCAGCAGAGCAGCTGCAGGCACAAGTCACCTAACTTCTCTGTGCCTCAGCTTCTTCATCTGTAAAGTAGAGAAAAGAATAATTCCCATCTAGGGGTTAAGGATGGCACAGTGGCTGCACACTGGATTCACATGGAAAGGCTCGTGGGCTTGCATCGCAGGACTTTGAGAACATGGTGTATGTGTGTTTACCTACATGACCATGATCTGGGCCTGTTCATACGGGGTGGACCATGTCATGGGGACCCTGGTGGGGATGCCTCTCTCTCTCTGCTCACTGTCATGGAAGAAATACATCAATAAAAACTTTAGGGAAAAATACAAACAAAGATTAGTTCCCAGCTGATAGAATGGTTGTGAAGTCTGAAATACTGAGAATCGTGCCCAGCAGAGAGGAAGCTCTATATCACAAGGGCTTAGCAGTATTTTAGGTCAGAAACGGCATGAGCTGTCATGGCTCCCCAGAGCAGGGCTGGGCTTAGCAGGTGGCCAGACACCCAGAAGAGTTCTCCGGGAATGAACTTGCATGGCCTACAACTGTCTTCTTTTTTTTTTTTTAATTTTTTTATCTTTTTTTTTTTTTTTGGAGAGGTTTTCGCTATAGGGCGCGTGCGCTTGCCAGACAGACAGAGACAGAGAGACAGAAAGCAAGAAATCACCCCCCAGGGGTGATGGTCATGCCGCAATCCCTTCTCCTCCATTCTCCTCTCGGTATCTTGGGCACGCATGCACACGTGCCCGGTGTGAGTTTTAAGCCGCCGGGTCCAGGACGCGAACCGCGGTCGACTACGTGGGAGACCAGCGACATAACCATTAAGCTAAGTGCTGGTTCCCAACTGTTCATTGGCTTCTTTTGGACCATTTCAAGGTGAATCCAGCTTTGATCCCCATGGAGGAAAAGAGAAGGAAATCTCTATCTACTGAACCCCTGCTATGTGCAAGACTATATTATGCTTAAAAAAACACATATATGTGACTTCTTTTAATCCTCACTGTAGCCCATTATGTCAGTATCACTACCACTGTTCTCATTTGATTGGCCTAATGGGCCCTTCTGTACTTGGTCTCAGCTGTTTCCAGGCCCAGGACCATGCAGACAGGCATTGAGGTGTGCTTACCAGTCTTCTCTGGATACATGACCTTTGTCTTTTGTCA
>NW_006199822.1:901089-902145 GCF_000334495.1 Tupaia belangeri chinensis
GAGAGAGAGAGAGAGAGAGACAGAGAGAGAGATAGTATCGCTAGATTGTGTAGGACAAGAGAGATATGAATATAGGTCAAGAGAGAGATAAATATATGTATATGTATATATACCTGATAAAGAGTGTGTGCACCTATGTGTGCATGTGCACCTATGAGAGAGAGAGAGAAAGAGAGAGAGAGAGAAGCACCCTTGATAGAGTCTCATCATACCATGATCCCCATTTCCCAGCCCTCCAGCTCCTCAGGATCTTGGTGCCCACACACACGTTTGGCATGTTTTCAGGCCAACCCGGGGTTCCAAACCCACAGTCACCACATGGCTTCCAGGTTTCCGGGGTGCTTGTATTGCTGCTGCACCACCATGACCAAACTCCACTTTTCTTTTCAGACCAAAGCAGAATATTCTGCGTCTTCCTGCTCTCCATTATGTCACCCTGAGCAACATTTTTACACAGTGATAAGGCAAATGGCCATCGAGTCCTATGCAAGTGATTGGGTAACTTGGATGTATTTAAAGGATCATTTCAGGTCAGCCAATGGCACAGCAGTACTGCAACTGGACCCACATGGGAAAGTCCTGGGTTCATGTCCCAGGTCTTTCCTGTTCATGCACATGTTCTGTGCAGGCTGAGGCTTGGGGCAGAACATGACATGATCCTGGCTATGGGGGTGCCTCTCTCTTTCATGAAAAAAACAAATAAATACACTTTAAGAAAAGGATAATTTCAAATCATCTTTTTCAATTCTCATGTATCCTTGAAGAAGGACATTTGCCCTTGCTCCCTGTGGGTGAAATTCAATTTTTAAACAGCCTAATGTAACAGTTTAGGCAAATGAGTGAAGACTGGTCTTTGCATTGGGCTTGTCGGTACACACAACTTTCTTTTCATGTCTGTTAGTAAGTATAAAGTAAGCTCAACAGGGCGCCAGGAACGGCCTGGCCCCCACTCCGGGGGGCGCGCCACGCGGCCTGGGGGGGGCTCACGCCCCTCCCCCCCAGCGCAGCCGCGCCCCGGGAGAGGCCTGGCACTTTCTTCCTTGCCTTTTCCTGCTT
>NW_006199822.1:904287-910872 GCF_000334495.1 Tupaia belangeri chinensis
TAGAGAAAGATAGCAAGTGAACAATAGAGGGGATGTTAGTGAGAAACAGATATGGTTTATTATCTGTTGAAGATGACGTGTATAGTATTCTCAAAAATGTAAGCTCAACATTTTCTGAAGATTCTTTCCCAAACTCTTTCTTTGGGAGCATCCAAGGAAAGACCTGGATGTTCATGGCATTTCTTTCACGTGGAGGGAGGGTCTGTGACTTTCCTTCTTTTCCCTTTTCTCCTCAGAATGTTGACCCTCGTCATCCTTTTATACTATACTTCCTGCACACTTCCCTTTCTGTTACTTGGAACCATGTCTACTGTGCTTCCTTTCCTTGTTGTTTCTAAAACTACCAGTACTTGGAAGCTATCATTTAAATCTGTCTTCCACATAAGACTGGCTGGGCTTGCCTGCTGAGAGAACTGACTGCAGGGAGAGGTGTAATTTGGAAGTGCCCCAAATGTTCTATCTTGCAACTTCATTCATTCAATAAATATTTATTTCAGCATGTTCTGTGTGCTTGATATAAACTGAGATGGAGCAATGAACACGACGGGCAGACATAGAGCCTGCATTCTCATGGGCGTTTGTGGATGGTGGGGCAAATAAGCAAGTAGAAGAGTACAGAAGGCGCCCTGTGTGGTGAAGGTGCTAGAAAGGCTGCAGTGGAAAAGTTTGGTAGAAAGGGGAGCTTTATGTCTGGAAAGGTCTCTCTGAGGAGGTGATACTTGGGTCGACATTTTGTATGGTACAAAGAAGCCAACCACGTGGCAAGCCTAGGTGAGATCTTTCTAGGCAAAGGGAACAGCAAGTGCAAAGGCCCCGAGGCAGGACAGGTTGGTCTGTTCAGAGAACCGAAAGGAAAGTGTGGTTGGAGCAGAGTTAGTAAGGGCAAGAACAACAGATGACATCAGAGAAGTGATGAGGCCAGATGGTCTAGGGCTTTAGGCCAAGACAAGAAGTTCAGGTTTTACACCCATGGTGCAATAGACAGTCATTTGAAGAAAGTGTCATGATCTGATCCATGTTTTTAAGAGACAACTCTGGCTTCTCAGCAGAGAATAGATTGTAGAGGGCAGGAGGGAGGAGAGGCCAGCTGGGAAGACATTTCCAGACCTGATGTGAGTCGGTGGAGCCTCAGACTAGGAGATGGAGAGAGGCGTAGGGGTGTGGGATGTATTTTGGAGGCAAAGGATTAAATGTGGGGACTAAGGCAAGAGAAGAGTCATGGACACCACAAAGGTTTTTAGTCTGAGTGCCTGGATGGACAGCAATGTCATTTGCCAAGATGGGAACACTGGAGGAGGAACTGGTGTGTGTGTGTGTGTGTGTGTAGGTAGGTATGGGGAGAGGTAGGAATTTTAATTATGTCAGCAATGTCAAGCAGGCATTAGGTTATGAGACTCTGGAGCTCAGGGACAAAGCAATGTGCATGCCTAACTTTATGTCACTTCTGCCGGAAGTAGGGCCCTCTCATTTAGAGCCCACAGCAGGAAAATATAATGCTTGTACAGGGTGATACTTTCTAAGTGCTTAATAGATTGAGTAGTTCTCATCAATATGTAAATATGCACCCCCCAAATGATAACTCGGCTGTCGTTTGTCATTTTCACTTAGTACTAATTCACATGTTTAGTTTATGACATTTGAAAGCTGATTTTAAAATAGGATAATAGCAGCATTGGACTCCTTTGCGTGGATAAACAGCCTTGTGAGAGTACCCTAGGAAGGAGGGAAGGATGCTAAAGAGAAGGCAAGAAAACATTGCCACAAATGTATCTCTAGGGGTACTAGAATTTCTTCATCTCCAACCAGGTATAGGTTTTTTGGTTTTATTTTCTTAATGTATAATTGCTGCTTGTTTTATTTCAAAAAATAAAAAAACCCAGCAACAACAACTGACTAATTTTATGTAGTTCCAGTTAAGTTTCTTTATTCTAGTAAGGTGTTCTATTGCATAGCTGTGTTATAATGTTTTTATAATGTATGGAATTTCTATCCACAGAGATTCATGAAATGCTTTGTTTACCTGGGAACAGTTTCCTATGCTTATATAATTAAAACCTGACTAACTAGTCCTCTGTGAGCTAGTAGCATATGTCTCTATTCCATTTTTTGAAGAAGTGATCTTTGACAAGCACTAAATACTCACTTCCATGACAGTTACACTTAGCAATCAGTTCTGAGTTCCTTGGGGACAACAACTCAGCTTTATCTCAAAGTCTCTCCAGAGCTGACCCAGTGGAGACCAAATGAAATGTCAGATAAAAAAGGCAGATTTAAAGTCGGGCCAATAACAACTGATGAAACTGTTCTTTGCAGTTTTGTTCTTTGAATCAATACTAAATAAGACCAACTGAAAGCTTCCATGTTAGCCTTTTGGGTAACTCTACCCATCGGAGCTGGCTTCTCCATAGTGTGGGTGTGAATCTTACCCGTCTCCCTTGGGTATAATCATTGCAGATATTGTTATTGGTTCAAAGGAGAATTTAAAATCACACACCTATATAGGCCATCAGGAATGCTGGAATGAAGTTACAAACAGATGTGCAGGGCAATAATTAACCGTATTTCATCAGACGAAATTCCTTGGTGCTTCAATGGCCAAGAATCGCTTGCATTTCTACCTGTGTCAGTTTCCCAGGACTACTGGAACGAAGTACCACAAACTCGCTCAAAGCATAAATTCATTGTCTTACTGTTCTAGAGGCTACAGCTGAAATCGAGGTGTAAGTTCCCCTGAACTCTGCTAGGAGGAAGCCTTCCTGTCTCTTCTGGTGGATGCTGGCAATCCTTGGAGTTCCTGGGCTTGCAGCTGTAGCACTTAGCTCTCTGCTCCCTCATCACACAGTGCTCCTCTCTCAAGTGCCCGTATCCTGGTGTCTCTTCACCTCTTATTAGAAGGACCTCAGTCCTAGTAAGGCTCTGTTGTACTCTGGGATGACCTGACCTTTACTAGTTATATCTATAGTGAATCCCCCCATGTAAAGTCATTTTCTGAGATACTAGGCATTAAGATTCTACCTATCGGGCTAGTAGATGGCATGGTGGTTGGGGTCTTGACTTCCGCATGGCTGACTATGGTTTGAGTCCCAGACCTGATGGCTTAAAACTCACACCGGGGGTGTGTGCATGCATGACCAGAATCCTGAAAGGAGAAGGGCTTGCAGCATTGCAATTCCCCATGGGGAGGTGATTTCTCACTTTCTCTGTCTCTCCAACGAGTACACATGCCTGACAGCAAAAAAAAAAATCTCTCTAAAAATCATAATAATAATAGAAGTTTTCTACCTATCATTTGGGGGGATATAATTCAATCCACAACACTATGCATTTTGTATAACTACAGTTTTTTTGTGAAAACACTTGAAGACAATTGATTCCATGTTAAGACAAGATACCTGGTGCCACTTGTTGCTCATTTAAGGCTTTTGTCATTTTTCCTGGCACCCTTCCTAAGTTGCCTCAAAATCTGAGGCTCTTAAGTCCCTGCTTATCCTCACTACTGTGCTCACTTAGGGTACAGTGTCCTGTGCGGCGGCACCAAGCCTCAGTGTTAAGTTCCAAATGCTGCCTTAAGGTTCCCGGGTCGGGACTAGCAGATGGCATCATGGTTACGTCACTGGACTCCCACGTAGTCGACTATGGTTCAAGTCCTGGACCTGTGGCTTTAAACTTATGCCAGGTGTGAGTACATATGTGCCCAAGATCCGAAGAGGAGAATGGAGAAGAAGGGATTGTGGTGAGGTCATCCTCCCTGGGGGGTGATTTCTCACTTTCTGTCTCTTTGTCTCTCTCTGTCTCTCCCATGAGCACATGTGCCCTATAGCAAAAAACTTGCCCCAAAAGAAAAAACCCCCCCTCAAAAAAAAAAAAAAAAAAAAAAAGATTCCCAGGTCAGCAGGTACATGCTCCAGAATGGTGCCCCAGCCCAAGGTGCTTCTCTTCTCTCGGGTCCAAATGTTTCAAAGGGCCAGGTCCAGGACCTGAACTGTGGTTGGCCACGTGGGAGTTCAGCACCTTAACTACTATGTCACCTGCTGGCCCAAGAAAGAAATTCTTAGTCTTTCTTTTCTGGGGTGAGAGTCCAAAGATAAGTTTCTGTTTCTAACTCATTCCTGTCATATACACATATTTGTGGGACCTGCACAGCAAGAACTGTGCCTACCACAGGGACATTCATGCCTGTCCTGCTCTTCAGACGCCCTACCATTTCTTGCTTTCTTCACCTCCTGGTACTCATCAGCTCCTATCCCCTGCTTCTTCTGCAGTTCATTGTCTCTCTTCTCTTCCATCTCTGTTAGCTTTGTCACTATGAATATTCTAAATTCTTTATCTGACATTTCCATGAGTTTCATTGTACTGTCTGAGGACAAAGAGGAGTTATTCTTTTCCCTTGGAGGAGAGATATTTTCTTGCTTTTCCATATTTCTTGTGACCCTGCGGTGATTTCTACTCATCTGAGGGATGATGTGTTTCTTTCTAATTCTTGAAGTTCAATCTGAGCGTTCAGAGGCGTGCAGGAGGAGGCGATCTGCAATCTCACTTCCGTTTCATTTTCACTCTTTGTGCTTCAGATTCAGTGGGAATAGAGGAATATTCTGACCCTAATTGTGTTCAGATAGATGTTTGGATCCTGTTCACTTGGGCCTGCCTAGACACTTAATGCATAGAAGCTGAGCAGCCAATGAATAAAGAAAAAAGAAAAAAAAATAGTGAAAAGAAGGAGAAAAAATAAAATAAAAAAGGAGGAAGAAAAAATATGGAAAAAAAACCCTTCAGATTTTAATTTTAAAAAGCAAGAAAAGCACGCAGAAAGCAGTATTTCACAGCTCAAGTTGGGTATCCATCTCAGGATGGGCCTGGGGTGGGCCTTTCCTAAATGGAATGGGGAAAGGTACCACTTAGCACAGTAAAGGAGGGGCTTAAGAGCCCAGAGAATACTTTACCTTAAAAAAAGAATTAAATAAAATTAAAAGTCACAGGGAGGCAGAGAGGTAGAGAGAAATGGAGAGGAGACAGAGGTAGCCATACCCAGTAGAATCTGGAGAAGGAAGTCTCAGGAGAAAATCTTTGGTCAAGGAAAGCAATATTTCACAGCTCAAGTTTGGTGCCCATCTCGGGATGGGCCTGGGGGTGTGCCCAATAGAAATGACTCTGGAGGGAGAAGTCTCAGCAGAAAATCTTCATTTTTAGTCAAGGAAACCAATATTTCACAGCTCAAGTTCAGTATCCATCTCCCCAAACTACATTTTAAAAGTTACAGAAGAGGGGGCAGGAGGAAGGGACTCAGGGAAAATCATTTAACAGACAGTAATGGGAAATTATCCATGGACAATCATGTATATGGTAACATCTTTGACTTGATCGATATGCAATTTACGTAAGCTTTGAAAAACCGTATTGCCCTCCTGTTAAGATGTACAATGACTGGGACCAGCAGATAATGTTATGGTTATGTCACTGGACTCACACATAGTTGACTACGATTCGAGTGCTGGACCTGGTGGCTAAAACTCACACTGGGTGTGTGTGTGTGTGTGTGTGTGTGTGTGTGTGGATGCCCAAAATCCTAAGAGCAGAATAGAAGAGAAGGGGTTACAATATGGCTAACCCCCCCAGGGGGTGATTTCTCACTGTCTCTGTCTTTACAAGGAGCACACGCACCTATAGCAAAAATCTCTCTTAAAAAAAAAAAAAAAGATGTACAATGATTGTATAAGTGACATGATCATTGAAGCTCTGGATTCCCACATGGCCTACTGTGGGTTGAGTCCTGGACCTGGCAGCTTGCTTTCTCACTTTCCCTCTCCCATTCTCTGTCTCTCAGATCAAAATTTAAAAATAATAAAATACAATAAAATAATTATTTAAAAAAGATATACAATGATTAACTGTAAAAACAAATAAGGAAATTTTCAGAATAATATATGATCCTTATGGAAAATACAGGTATGCGTAAAAGAAAAGTGTAAATATCTTGACATTTTAGGAAAGTACATTTTCTGCTAAGGTTTTTACATTTTTCTTGGATTATATTAAACATAAATTGAATCTTGTCTCATTCCCAGTAAAACTTAAAAGCAAAATATTTATTCCTGCTCATTTATAAACTTCAGTGGATTGAAGCAATTTGGCCCAGGTTTTTACAGGGTGAAAGCAAAGATACACATAAGAACTAAATGTACTTTCATAGATTTGGGGATTTTGTTTGCATCCTCCAATACCTACTCCAGTTGTATTTCTATAGACATGGAAATGTCTCCAAAAATGCAGAGAAGAGGACCTTCTCAGAGGGGTAGGCAACTCTGTAGCCGTCTTTCCTTCTAGCACCTCGCTGGAAGGGCAGCCCTCTCAGCAGTAGGCTCAGTGCTTCAGTAGGAGAGGGGCTGGCCATAGCTGCTATTTTAAAAATGGAACAGTTCTAAAATAGTAAGATGTTAAAATAATGACCTGTGAGGGGGGAGAGGCCCTTTTGTGGAGCTAAAAGTCAGAGACAATGTGGCACCAACTTGGGAGTGTCTCTGAGTGACAGTTTGGCTGCATGGGGATGCAGGAGAGTGGGTGGCAAGAGAGTGGGTGTGGGCCTCAGCA
>NW_006199822.1:911060-923838 GCF_000334495.1 Tupaia belangeri chinensis
TGGACTGCAGCAGGACTCTGGCAGCGGCTGAAAACTCTAGGTGAGTGTGAGCTGACGAATGTGGTTACTGCAAGAAGCAAGCTCCTGTGAGCTCCCTTGTGCTCTGGAGGATCTTTGAGAAAGTGGAATATTGAAGGAACCAGACACGTCTATGCCTCAACAAGAACTTCCTGAGCTCCCATCTGTGGAAGGCTTTGTACTGGGCTGGGTGTCAGGGGCACAGAGATGAATCAGGTTTTTGTCCAAGTCGAAGAAGACATAGGATTCATTGAGTCTAGGACTTACTTGTTACTTTCCTAAATAGGCAGTTGCCTGCTCTTGAAATCTAGCGCTGATATAGAAATTTTAGAATTGCTTTTACTCAAGTAGGTTGGACCAAAATAATAGTTGTGAGTCAATGTAGGCAGAAGCTGTCAGAAGTTCATCAAAAGGGCTCTGTTTTTGCTTGTAAAGAGAAAGTATGAAGGGAGGGCCCAGGGCTCCTTAGTGTGTTAAGTTTCTGCATTTGAAAAATGTCTCAGGCCATATCTATGGAAATAGCTGCAGAAAACCATGTAGACACAAATAAAAGCCAGTCAGTAAAGAAGGGGTGAAATGCCAAGGCCTGAGATCCAGGGTATACTGAAATGAGAGCAATTGCTTGTTTGAGGTACAGATCTAGGTGGCATCAGTGTGGTTTGGAAGAAGAAACTCTACCCTTGTAACCTACTCACTTGTTGTGTAATTGAACAAGATTACTATGCAAATTGCAAACAGAAATAAAAGTAAAAAGAATAGCAGAAAGAATCTGACACCCTAACCACCCGGTTACACCAATTTTAATACATAGCCTATTTTGTTTCAGCTCTCTCCCTACCTTCCTAATCTCACAGTAATTTTGAAGCAAATTCCAGATGTCACATATCATTTAGAAATATTTCAGTATGTACCTTTAAGAATAAATAGAATAGGGGCTAGCAGATGGCATGATGGTTAAGGTGTTGGACTCTCACATAGCTGACCATGATTTGAGTCCTTGAAAAAAATCATGCCAGGCCGATGTGCGTGCATGCCCAAAATCCCAGGAGGATAGGCCGATGTGCATGCATGCCCAAAATCCCAGGAGGAGAATGGAGAAGGGATTACAGAGTGGCCATCCCTCCTGGGAGTGTGATTTCTCACTTTCCCTTTCATTATCTCTCTCCATCTCTCTTCCAATGACTGCATGTACCCTATGGCAAAAATCTCAAAAAATAAATAAATAAATAAAGAGAAAGAAATAGAATTTATTTTTGATCTAAATGATATGCTCTAAATGACTGATGCTGTTGGTCTGAATTTATTAAAGAGAAGGAAAGGTGTCATCTCTTAAAAGCCTTTACCTGTTCCTGCCCAGGTGAAGATGAAGGCTCTTCCTCTGTGTGTCCTAAGGGCCCTGTGCATTACTTGATCATTGCCCCCCCCCCCCCCCCCGATACCATGGGGGAATTATTGTTAGCTTGTCTGTGTCCTTCACTGGCAACATGATGACCTTTTAATGCTTAGAAAATATATGCTTTCTGCATTCACTTTGCAGTAGGTTGGGGCCATGTGACTACTTCAGGCCAATGAACTGCAAGTAGAATTAGTGTATCACTTCTAAGCAAAAGTGCTGAGAAACCAGTGTGCCACCTCCATGCTTCTTCCTTTCTCATGACTCTGGAAACCTTGTGTTGAGGTATCAGTGTTCCAATGTAAAGGGAGCCTGAATCCCTGTGTCACTAGATGGAAGAGAGTCTTTTTGGCCTACACAGGACTTTTATGAGTGAGAAAGGAAGTTCCGTCATGCTAAGCAGCTGAGATCTCAGGGTGTATTTGTTATTTCAGTGTAAAATAGCACATCCTCACTAATACAAACGAGACTGCAGACTCTGTCTTGGCCAAGGGCTGTGTTCTCCATCACTAACTCCTTAATACCTCTCCTTGTGCTTGGCACATAAGTTTCTAACAAATGTTTGGAAGAAAGAAGAGTTAAAACTACAAAATAAGGAAAGAAGAAAACATGGAAAGAAAAAAGGGAAGAAAGCAAAATTTCATGAGGCCCCAATATTTAATATAGGAGTTCAAATTTCTGACATCAGGGTTTATAATGGTGAAAACAAACAAGTAAATCCAGAAAGGTCTCTCTCAGAAGTTTCCTGAAATTCTATCCTAACAAGTGTAGGCAGAGTCTTCAAAAAGTTTATAGACAGTACATATATAAAAACTATGCATGGATTTCAAAAATGTTTTGTATCAAAATGAACTCATACTTTAATTTCAATTATTCATGAGCTTAAAAAAAAGTTTATGCATTCATTTCTCCCATGAGAGAGACAGAAACAGAACCAGAAAGACAGGCATCCTCAACAGGGTCTTCATGCCATGATCTACCCCAGTCCCAGGAGGCCCAGATCACAGGCACATGTGCATGCCCTATGTGCTCAGGGCATGTGAGTTCAGTTGCATTACTACTGTGCCACCACCTAGTCCTCCACAAAGTCTTTGAAGTTCCCTCATATCTTACATTATTGTTTTGCTTTACTATTTATATAAACTGAGATGAAAAACAAAACAAAACAGAACAAAAAACAAGCATCTTGTGTTGCGGTCCTAGATTTGGGAACTTTGCTCACGTTCTCCCATGCCCTTTAACTTACCTCTTACCTCGAGTTTTTCATTCACTTCTCTTGCACCTAGGCTCACTGCGTACTTCATCTAGCCAGACCCTGTTTCCCGCTGCTGTGGACACAAGAGTGAAACAGAAAGGGCATGATCCTTGGTCTCAGGTGAATAGCCAAGAGAGAACACAATTTCTATGCAGTGTGGGAAGTTCTGTGGGTATACCCTGAAGGGTCCCCATATTGTCCAGTGGCGAGAGGGAGGCTTTTCCAGAGAAAGTATCTCCAGTAGGTCTTGGAGTAAAATGTAGTCAAGGGTAGAGTTGTAGTTTTGGCATCTTGATTGTGTTGTTAGTGTCATTACATCTCTTCTCTTCAGTTTTGCACTCCCCTCTACTTGGGTTTTCCTCCACAGTGATCTGTGTACTTCCTCTTGAACTTTCAGGGAAACACGATCCCCTAAGTATATTCAGTGAAAAAGTTTACAATCTATTGATAGTTCCCACCATTAGTAAAAGATCTTTGGGAGACAGGTCCTGCAGAAGTGTGCTTAGAAGGGTTCTTGAAAACATTCAGGGAAAATGCATATTACTAAAAAATTGTGCTTATGGGATCAGCAGGTGGTATAGTGGTTAAGGCACTGGACTCCCACATGGTCAACCACAGTTTGAGCCCCAGACCTGGTGGCTTGAAACTCATGCTGGGTGCATGTGTGTGTGTGTGTGTCCAAAATCCCAAGAGGAGACTAGAGGAAGAGGGATTGCAATGTGGCCTTCTATCCTAGGAGATGATTTCTCGCTTTCTGTATCGCTGTCTCTCTGGCAAACACAGGCACCCTATACAAAAAATCTCTCGAAAAAAAATTGTACTTGATTTCAAGATTTTTTACATGAACATAAATGTACTTTAATTCCATTTCTTCCATGCTTTTTGAAGTCCTCTTTTATATGTGCAATACCAACAGTAATTAATGTACAACACTGGCAGTTTCACTTTGAAGCAGATGCACTGAACATAGATATTACCGTTGTTCCTAGAGAGGGAATTTCCGGGAGAGGGGAAAGGAGGATGTTTCTATCACAACCTCTTTGCCATTTTCGTCTCTCATTATCTTTACACTATTTCACCAAAAACTTAGCAAAGATAGAATTTCCTGCTCTTTCTTTTTGGTCTCTCTAGAAACGATGGCAGCACAGCTCCAGAGGATGTGTTTACATACATGGAGGAGTGCAGTTAATGTCTTAAACCCACAGCAGTTGTTACCTAACTAGGTTTGGGGTTAGGAGAGAGTTGGCATTTTTTAAAGAATGCAATATAGTCTGCAAAATCCTGCAGCTCCTATATTGGTTTTGTCTGACCCCTTCAGTCTGTGAAGATGAGAGTCTAAACTGTTGAGCACCCCTGCCCGGTTTAGGGTTGCACAGTTTTTCTTCTAAGTCAGCCCATTCCCTGTGGCTAAAGGTTGAGACTTACCCCTAGCAATATAGCAATTGTTATGACAACCTCTAAAAGAAAACATCTTCTGGTTATTCTTGGCAGAAATATGCAAACACTTGGAAAGACCCCTATTTTGCACTTGGTTCATGCTTGGGAGTATCTCGTACCTGAAGTGCTTGTGACCGGAGTGTTTTGGATTTTGAAATTTTATTTGCATTCAGATAATGGTACATCTTCTGGATGGGACCCAAGTCTAAACACAAAATTTACCTGGGCTTCACATACACTTACACATATACCCTGAAGGTAACGTTATATATTATTTCTCTATTGTCGTATTTTGGCTGGGACCCATCATAGGTCATGTGTGGACTTTTCCACTACGGTATCATGTTGGCACTCAGAAAGTTTTGCATTTTGGCGCATTTCAGATCTTGGGTTTTAGATTAAGAATGCTCAGGCTAAACCACCATGCTGAACTGAAAAAAAAAAAAAGGAATGCTTAAGGTACTGGACTCCCACATGCACAAACATGGTTCAAGTCCCAGACCTGGCAGTTTGAAAATCATGCTGGGCATGTGTGTGTGTTTGCCCAAAATCCCAGGAGGAGAATGGAGGAGAAGAGATTGTGGCATGGCCATCTCTCCTGGGTGATTTCTCACTTTCTCTTTCTCTCTGTCTCTCTCTAGTAAGTGCATGTGTCTTATAGCACAAACAAACAAACAAAGCAAAACAACAACAAAAAAGCCATTAAAAACCAAAAAAACAGGAGTAGCATGAAGAAGAAGAGGTGGGAATAACCCCACTGACCAAAGCCTGCCTGCTACTGCATTTACTGTGTCCAGCAATTATGTCCCACCATGGTCACCACCATGTCCAAGAGAAAGGCTGAAGGGGATGCCAAAGGAGAGAAAGCCAAGGTGTAGGATGAACCAGAGAAGACCTGCAAGGTTATCTGCGAAACTTGCTCCTCCGAAGCCACAGCCCAGGCCTAAAAAGGCCCCTGCAAAGAAGAGCGAGAAGGTACACAAAGGATAAAAGGAAAAAGCTGATGCTGGCAAGGATGAGAAGCACCCTGCAGAAAATGGAGATGCCAAAACGACCAGGCACAGGAAGCCGAAGGTGCTGGAGATGCCAAGTGAAGTGTGTGCATCTTGATAACTGTGTGCTTCTGGTGACTGTACAGTATAAAATACTTTTATTTATCACATTTTATAAAAAGGCAGAACTTTGTTTTACCTTTTTTTAAAAAAACTTTATTTACTTTTAATTTGGTCAGAGAGGGACAGGAGAGAGAGAGAAAGAGAGAGAAGGAAAGTGAGAAACCTTTTTTTTTTTTTAAGAGAGAGAGTTTTGCATTTTGCTATAGGCATGCACACGTGCAAGAGAGACAGAGAAAGAGAAAGCAAGAAATCCCAGGGGGTTCGCCATACTGCGGTCCTTTCTCCTCCATTCTCTTCTCAGGATTTTGGGCACACATGCCTGGGTGAGTTTTTAACTGCTAGGCCTGGGACTTGAACTGAGGTCAACTACATGGAAGTCTAGCGACCTAACCATAACGCCCTGTTTTTTACCTTTTGTAAAAAGCTATGTCATTAGCATACAGAGTACTTCATTGCTGGTTTTTGGGAAAGGAGCATTTGTCACTAATAAAATGTCTTTGAAGCTGGATTGACTTGGACAACATCTTTCTCTTCTCGTTCTGAGAGACTTCTAAGATCCCAGGAAGAGGTATTTCTGATGTTGACACACATAGCCACCTTGGCAAAGATACTTTGTGGTGTGAAAATATAAAATTTATTTTTATGTCCTCTCCCTCTCTGCCTTCAGTATAGACTTAACTCCCTTAAACCAGAGACCTGTTGTGTCCTAACCACGAGAAATTGGTTACCAGTATGTTAGGCAATCTGCACTTTCAAATGACATTAAGATGATATCCTTCAAAAGAGCAGAAGTTCCTTTTCTATGTTGTTGGATCTTCAGGTTGATAATTGTGAAATTTTCGTTTCCTGAAAGTCAGGGTCGGCTCGTGAAAAGTCATTAAACAACATGTTAAATATGAAATGTCGGGACCAGCAGTTCACGTAATGGCTATGACGCTAGACTCCCATGTAGTAGACCGTGGTTCGTGTCCCGGACCCGGTGGCTTAAAACTCACACCGGGCGCATGTGCATGCGTGCCCAAGATCCCCAGAGGAGAATGGAGGAGAAGGGATCACGGCGTGGTCATCCCCCCTGGGGGGTGATTTCTCGCTTTCTGTCTCTATGTCTCTGTCTGTCTGGTGAGCGCATGCACCCTATAGCAAAAACCTCTCCAAAAATAAAAAAAAATAAAAAATAAGTATATGAAATGTCAATCCTCATGTTAAACTTTCCCTGTTGAGAGAATCAGATGAAGACTTCACTGGGCTTTATAGTGGCACACTGATTTTGGTAGTCCATTGCAGACAGGAGTTTGAAAGTTATTGTATACTATTAATGGTCATCTGCCCATGTCCCGCCTGAAATATCATGATTGTTTATGCAAAGTATCTTTAATCAAGTTGGATACAATTTGGCTTGGAATAAAAAATTAAGCTATGACTATACATTCATTGATTGAGACAAAGGGGCAGCATGAATCTTAAATCATTGCTCACAAATGATTTTTATTTTAACATCTTGCAGATGACAAGTTCCACATGTAAATATAAAGTAGACACTTTGGATGGGAGGGCAAACCGAGCAAAGTTAGAAGGCTTTGACTTAAAGAGAAGAAGAAAAAGCTGGAACGGGTTATAACTTGGGGGCACTTAAGGTGACAGCATGCATTATTTAAGGGGTGAAAGGATGCAGTAGGATCGTGGCTACCATAAATGCATGTTGAGTTGTCGATGTCCATAAGGGCCCAAAACAGGTGAATCGTGCTGCTTTCATGTTGAGAGAGAGCTTGACTGGTTGCCTTCAAGGCCCAGTAGAGAGCTTCTGAAACCATAGCTTTATTGTGAGGGACACAGCAAGGAAGAGACATGGAGAAGACTGGGGAAGGAGATGGGCGGGAGAAGCGCACTGATTTCTACTGACATGGAGATAATACAGAAACGCAATCTTTACCCTGAAGTGCAGCATTCAATGTCCCTCCATTCACTGTCCCACTGCCCTTTTGATCCCCTTCTTCAGGAGTATTTGGTAGCAAGAAGCAGAAGCCCATGCAAACCATCTCAGCTGAAAGAGGATTTGTTACAGATACAGAACTATCGCCTAAAACCTAGCTGTAGGAAGTACAGCGGGGTGGCCTAGGCACGATAAAACTGTCAGACAACTGCTCCCTCTGTCTTTAGCTGCTTTCTCCATGAGGGGGCCCTGTCCTTTCTCATGTCTGCTGTTGTCTACTGTCTTTTGTGATCTCTGTCCCCACCTACCTTGGCTTGCATGTGGCTGTCCAACCTCACTTGACCTTCCAGGGCAGAGGTCTGACCATCGTTCTTAGGCTGTATACAGTCTTTGCGAAGACCACGAGATGAAGCACCTGATTGGCTGCTGCTTGGCCAATGAGTGAGCATGCTCTAAGGCAGCGTATCCACCTTCACGTGTGGACTCTGTCCTTGGCAGAGGCCAGAGAGCCCAACTGAGCTTCTGAGAAGGGATATGAGCAGATAGACCACGATCTAATGTGGCTGAACTTCTCACGCCTCTTTCCCCATTACCTGTTAGCTTTTATTTTTTATTTTATTTGTTTATTTATTTTTAGACAGAGTCTTGCTGTCGGGATCCTCCTGACTCAACCTTCTCATCACAGGACTACAGACACGTGCCGCCCTGCGTATCCTTTAGGTTGGACCAAAATTCAAACAGGGTCTCTCAAGTGGCCTCAGCCTTGGGAGTGCAGCCTAGTAGCAGCACCCACCACTGCCGAGACCTGCATTCACCTGTTTTATGTTCAGAACCCTGATCACCCATAAGCGCTCAATTTATTCTTGTGCCTCTTTATTTTTGCTCAAAGTGTTCCCATCGCCTGCTGTATCTTTCCTCCATTCTTTGTCCATTCTTTGCTATAGGGCACATGCACTCTCCCGAGAGACAGAGAGACAGAAAGTGAGAAATCACCCCCCAGGGAGGATGGCCAGGCTACAATCCCTTCTCCGTTCTCCTCTGAGAATTGTGGGCATGCACACACAGGTCCCTTAAGCTGCCAGGTCCAGGACTTGAACCGCAGTTGACTACTGGGAGTTCAGTGATGTAACCATTATTACATCATCTGCTGGTCCCTCAAGTTTTTATTTTTTTATGCTTTCATACTTAGTTTAAATATTGTCTCCAATATGTAAGAATCCTGATAACTCAATTCAGAATTAATTTCTTCCTTTTGGGTTACCAGAACTTGAATGTATCTTTTACACATCCCGTTTTTGTGTGTCTGCTTATGTTTACTTCTGGGCTGTTCTAACCTCAAATAGGAGCCCATTTTGTTCAACTTTGTACCCTACGAACTTTTCCAGCACTGATAGCTGGTTAATGTTGCCTAATCTTGGGGACCCTATAGGGACTCACTGAATCATCAGTGTCTCTATTTACCCCCTCATCAACATCATCATTCAAATGACACAGAAAATATCCTACTATTCTTCATAAAATGCAGAGAAATCACCTTGTAGGGATGATCTTCCTTCAGCAAGGTATAAAGTGATATAGAAACAGCCATGTATTTCTACTTTCATTTTTCAGGGAAAAAAAAAATACAAAAATCAAAGTGGTTTTTCTATGATTTCTCATTAAATTGGAATCATTTAAAACGTAGCCTCCAGATGCCTAATCACAGGTCCTGGGGTTAGGTCTAACGCTGTTCAATGCTTTACCTGGAGGGCGTAAACAACTGGAACTCTCCTCAGTGTCTGCAATCCCTTTCAATTTGTTTTTGCCCTGAGTGGTAAAAGTGCCAAATCCACTAAGGTGAGCTACACTCCTGTTACGTTGCCCTCAGCTCATGTCAGCCACCCTTGACCCTCTTTTCCCCTCATACCCCATGTTCAACCCTTCAGGCCATCGGATCTTCAAAACACATGGAGAATTCGACCATTTCCTGTCCCTGTCACTGTGATTGTGGGTCACCTCTTGCCTGGATTACTATAAGGCCTTCTGTCTGGTCTTGTGACTACTCCATTTACCCTCATCAAAGCAGGACCCTTGAGAGAGCTTTTAAAGCACAAGGCAAGGCCAACTGTGGCATGGTTGGTAAGGCAACTGGAGCTCACATGACTGATTGTATGATTCAAGTCCCGGTCCCTGTAGCTTGAAAAACATATTGAGCATGATTGTGTGCATGCCCTAAATCCTGAGAGGAGAATGGAGAAGGGATTGCAACATGGCCACCCCCCTGGGGGGTGCTTTCTCATTTTCTCTCTCTCTCTTCCTCTCCGGCAAGAGCTCATGCTCTTTTACTCTAGCAAATAAAATAATTAAAAAAAAAGAAAACAAAAACAAGTCAGATCTTGTTAATAATCTCTTTCACTAGAATAAAATCTAAGTCATTACCTTGGCCAACACCACCACAAGATCCCTTCACTCCCTCTTGAAACTTAACCTTCTTGATGTCATCTCTACCTCCTCTCCACCTCCCTCTCCTCCAGGTCACGTAGTTCCTTCAGTGTCCAGAACACTGGGTTAGTCTTCTAAGGCCATCTAACAAAGTACCCCCAATTAGGTGGGTTAAAGAAACAGAAGTGGATTGTCTCATAGTTCTGGGAGCCTGAAGTTAGAAATCAAGGTGCTGGCACGGCCAGTTCCTTCTGAAGCCTCCAGGAGGGGATCCTTCCTTGCCTCTCTTGGTTATGGTGGCCCAGATGTTCCTTGGCTGTGGCAGCATCACTCTGGTTTCTGCCTCCATCATCACGTGGCCTCCTTCCTGTGTCCATGTGTTCCTGTGTCTTTCTATGCATTCTCTCTAGGCGTTCGTGTCCAGGCCTCTCTCTCGGGAGTCATTACGACCTCATCTTAATTTGATGTTGTCTGCAAAGACTCTCTTTCCAAATAAAGTTGCACTCACAGACACTGGGAGTTAGAACTTCAATGTATCTTTGGAGGGGTGGGGGGTGAGGGATGGGGGTGGGGGGGTGGCACCCTTCAACCTGTGACAAACACCAGGAAGCTTCTTCTCTCCCCCTCACCCCATTCACCTTGCCTTTTCCCTCACCTCCTTGAGGACTTCACTTCTCTGTATTTTCTCAGAAGGTTACGGTCTCGACGCAGCCTTCTCTGTTCACCTCCATTTAATACCCCAGGCTGCCCCCTTCTTTGCACCGACTTCTCAGCCCTTTTAAACTGCTTCTTTCCCCCTAAATAGCACGTATTTTCTTCTAACGTGTTAGATAACGTACCTGCTTACTATGTGGAATGTTAGTTGTCTGTCCCAACCCTTGACCTTGTGTAGCAGAATAGACCTCCTCTGGCTGTTACTCACGACCTACCCACCTCCTATCACAGAGCCTGGCACACGGACACTTAATACTGGTACAACAACTTTTATGTATTTTTTTTTTTCAAAGGAAGAGGTAAGTGTGTATTTTTGGCAGTTCTGAATATTTTCTGGCAATATTATCTATTTTAAAAAATTACATTTCAGGCCAATGCCATATTAAGACTTATGTAAAGCTTTTCTTAGGTCACTTTTTCATACATTGATTATTTGTTCTGGGTGCTTTAAGAAATAGCAACCCACATTGTTGTATTTCTCAGTCCCATACTTAGGACAAAGTATATAATAGTCTTGGGTTGTGGTTTCAATTAGCATAGCAAACCTAGTACGTGCTTTCTTCCTGGCATCCAGTTTAAAGCAGCTATTTTCACTTTCTAGCCCAGTTTTTATTTCTGCTTTTGCTTTCTCCCACTGAAAACATCTATGGTATCCACAATATGCTGGTAGGTTTGGAAAGCAAGTTGCAAAACAGAGTCCATGTTATTTTTTTTTTTTTTTTGTAGATTAAAAAATAATGTAAGAGTATATGATATATATTCATGTGTATGTATATTTTAGTTTTGGCATAAGGCCCATCACCCTCCGGAGAAAGACAGAGATGGAGAGAGAGGGAGAGTGAGAAATCACCCACCACGGCGAATGACCCTTCCTCATTCTCCTTTTGGGATTTTGGGCATGCACATACACATACCCTGTGTGTTTTTCAAGCCGTCAGGTCTGGGAATCAAACTGTGCAGTCAACCATGTGGGATCCAATTGCCTTAACCATCACTCCACCCACCAGCTGGCCCTATCATGTATGTTTTTATATAAAAATGCAAGAAGCTGGAGTCACACACATCAAACAGGAAATGGGGAGAAAACTTTTAGTTATATTTTGTTTGGATCTTTTTATGAACAAATATTACTTTGATAATAAAAATATTAAGAGGCAAATGAAATCTAAAAAAGCCTTCCTGGAGAGAATGAGATTTCCACAGCACAAGGAACAAACGCTACTGAATATTAAACTCAGCCTGCTCTGTGAGGACAACTGAAGAAGAGAGTCTGTGCTCTGCTTTCTATGCACTGTCCTGGAAGTTCATCATTAACTTGAATGAAGATCCCAGCCATGGTTTCCCCCCCCCCTTTTTTTTTATTTTTGACAGATTTTGCTATAGGGTGTGTACACTCCCCGGAGAGACAGAGAGAGACAGGGGGCATCTTCCTCCCTGTATGTCAATGTGTTTACCAACCGAGAAGCTATCTGAACCTCACAGAGACAGAAAGCGAGAGATCACCCCCGGGGGGTATGGCCACATCGCAATTCCTTCTCCTCCATTCCCCTCTTGAGATTTTGGGCATGCATACACGTGCGCCCAATGCGAGTGTTTTTTTAAACTGCTGGGTCTGGGACTTGAACCACAGTCAACTATGTGGGAGTCCAGCAACATAACCATTATGCGATCCACCATGTTTTAAAAGTGTGTAGAGAAAGCCTGAAAGGAAATATGAATCCTACTGTGGTCATCCGCATGTGACAGGAGTGCGGATAATTTGTGTTGTGTGTTTTGCTTTTCTTTTATTTATTACATATTAAAAGCGTGACCTGGGTGCATGGTGTTGAGAACAGGAATGTTTTTGCTCTGTGTTCCTGCTCTCCAGGACAGGCTCCTGGGCTTGATGAAATCCTGCTCCTGCCCAAGTGGATATGAGGTGGAGATGAAAGTCCGTGTTCAGGGGCTCCCCCCGCAAGCCTGAATGCCTGTAAGACATGAAAGTTCCGCCGTCTCGGGACGGATGGGTCTTCTTAACGCAGAGAGTAATGAAGAAGGAGCTAACCTGCGGGGTCTGTCTCCCTTTCTGTTCCACAGAACTCCTCCATCCAAGGCGGCATGCAGCAGGAAGTCAGGTGGGAAGGGCCAACTGAGGTGATTCTTGAAATAGCAGGATCCAGACTCTAAAGTGTCTGTTTCAGTCTCTCCAATTCCATGTGGCCAGTACAGTTGGTGAGCTGGTTAGTTGCCAGAGGCTTGAGTCTGGTGTCTTTCTCAGGAACTCTGGATCTGGTATGGAGCTTGCCAAAACAGAAGCGATGACAGTTCTCAAAAGCTGGTGTGCCTTAGGGTCACTAGTGTGCTTCCCGGCCCCACCGAGAGTCTGATTCGGCAGTTTACACCACTGGCCTGTGAGTCGGAATTTTAATAATTTCTCTTCTGCTAGTTTCTTTTTCTTTCTCTTTTCTCTTTTCTCCTTCCTTCCTTCCTTCCTTCCTTCCTTCCTTCCTTCCTTC
>NW_006199822.1:924034-986189 GCF_000334495.1 Tupaia belangeri chinensis
GGGCAGGAAAAAAAAACAAAAAATCCCCCCCCCCCCCCCCCCCCGGAGTATGGCCATGCCACGATCCTTTCTCCTCCATTCTCCTCCCAGGATCTTGGGCATATGTGCACACACATGTGACATGAGTTTGAAGCCACTGGGATTCAAACAGCAGTTGGCCATGTGGGAGTCCTGAGATGTAACCGCTGTGTTCTGCTGGGCTCAGCCTGTGCTCTTCTAACACCAGTTATGTGACACCCATCCTATTTTGACACTAACTGCCTGGAGTTAGCATCAGACCCCACAAGTTTAAGGGCTCAGGTCCACAAAACTGCAGTCACTTTAGGTGCCAGTCACAAAATTTGGGATCCCAGGCCACCTGTACTTCTGGCTAACTTGGCTACAAATTGAAAATTTCCTGTGGACCTCCAGCCCTTTCAGGCTCAATAATTTACTAGGATGACTCAAATAACTCAGGAAAACCTATACTTACACTTACTGCTTTATTACATATGACATAATTCAGCAACAGCCAAATAGACATTCCTAGGGCAGGGTAAGGGGTGGGGGCACAGAGCTTCCATGCCTCCTCCGGGGACATCTTCCTCCCTGTATGTGGATGTGTTCACCGACCCAGAAGCTCTCTGAACCTCACAACGGTTTCTATAGAATTGTTATTATGTAGGCATGAGTGATTAAATCATCAGCTGCTGTCGACTGAACTCAATCTCTGTTCCCTTACTATTTTCAGAGGCTGGAAGCTGGGGCTGACATGTCCAATCCTTCTATCATAAGTCTGGGTTTTCTGTGTAACCAACACTTCCCTGGAAACTAAGAGCCCATTCAATTCATTTGTGTTTCTATAGCAAAATACCTGGGTCATTTGTACGTATTGGGTTGTTGGGAAAGTCATGACGCATTTTTGCATAGAGAAACAGAAAAACACATCATTACTTTCCTGATGACCTAATAATAGAGATTCATTTTAGTTCATTCTGGAGGTTTGCAAGTCCAAGATCAAGGAGCCAGCAAACTTGATGTCTGGCGAGGGCTGTTTTCTGCTTCTCACATAGCATCTGTTACTGTGCCCTCCAGAGAGGACGAACTCTGTGTCTACACATAGTGGAATGCAGAAGGGCCAAAGGAGTTAAGGTTGGAGCTCTCGTTACATAATTACCCTAAAGACTCCCACCTCTTAATGCTCTCACATTGGGTCACACATTTTTGGGGGACTCATACATTCAAACCATACCATGCATCAAGAGTCATCTTACTGGCATAAATTCAGTATGGTTAGAAAAGAGCTCATGTCTGCCCACCTCACAATCCAGAAGAAGCCAAAGCAAAAGAGGCTCAGGGTGAAGAGGGAGGGGTTCTAGAAATGGCTCCGGCAATAAAAGATGTTCCTATAAGTTAGGAAATTCCAAGTGTTGGAAGACCTCTGTGCTGGGAACTGGGGACAAAGACCAAATATGTTTCTAGTATTCCACAGCCTGCAGGTAGTTGTGGTGCACATCACCATACACTGAGGACTGCTGTGTAAGAGAATTTTGATAAAGTTGTAAGACTCCAAGTATCTCATCTTCTGTCCAGTAAAGTCCTTTAAGATAAAGTTCTAGCCCTTCTCTCAGTCCCCACCAAGTGCCCTCTTCTTGACGTTCCATGGAGCCATACTCATGTGTAGAATTCTCTTTGATCCTTGACATGTTTGCAATAATCCTTAACTCTTTTTTAAAACACTATTTTTTATGATTTGCTTAATCAATCAATTAATTAAATTTGACCAGAGATAGACAGAGAGAGGGAAAGTGAGAGAGCAAGCCACCAGGTCTGGGACTTAACCAGTGGTTGGCCATGTGGGAGACCATCTCTTTAACCACTGTGCCACCTGCTGGCCCCTTTAATCCCTAACTCTTGTGTACATCTCCCCCTTCTCAGCTTCTATGGACCCTACCTCACATTTTATTAATGAGTGCTGATTCAAGATTTATTATTCTAGAGCGTGTAGTCCAAGGAGGCATGTAATCTCAATAAATGCTTCATGGAATGTGAAGATACCCATGCTGGGTCTAAAACAGAATGAAGGTACAAGTGACTTGTGTACAATCTGGGCATGATAAATTCTTACTGACCACTGGAGTGAATCCACTTTGAGACTAAATTCCTTACCTTGAACCAGATGATTTGAAATGAGTGTCTAAGAAGAATTTCTGCTTCAGAATGACTACAATTAATTACCAGGCAACTAACTTTGGGGACAAATTGTTAGGTGTGATAGACTAGAATGAGCACAATTGGGCCAGCAGATGATGTAATGGTTACATCACTGGACTCCCACATAGTCGACCACAGTTTGAATCCTGGACCTGGTGGCTTAAAACTTACATTGGGTACGTGTGCATGCCTGCCCCAAATCCTGAGAGGATAATGGAGGAGAAAGGATTGTGGTGTGACCACCTCTTTGAGGGGTGATTTCTTGCTTTCTGTCTCTCTGTTCATCTTTCTGGTGAGCACATGTACTCTATAGCAAAAGCCTCTCTAAAAAAATAAAATGGAATGAGCACTAGACTTGAAATCAGAGGATCTCAGGTCACAGGCTAGTTTTGTCCGTTGCTAATTGGGAGGCCTTGGGGTAAGTTACTTGACTGATGATTTTATTCCACTGGGCCATTCACCCATCCTCCCCTGCCCCCTTTGTTTCAATGAGAGAGAGAGAGACAGAGGGAGAGCAGGAGAGGAGGTGGGGAGGGGGGAAAGAGAGAGAGCAGGAGAGAAGGCTGGGGGGGAGAGAGATTTTTGACAAATTCTTATCATGATCCTCTATCCCAGCTTCCCAGCTGGCTAGGATTACAGGCTTGTGCTCCTTAACTGTGTGTTCAGGTTGATCCAGGATCTGGACCTGGGCTTCCCACATGATCCGGGCCTTGTACAGCAGTACCCCACCACTCATGTCACTGTGACTGGGCCTCAGCCACCCTTCGTGTATACCTGCCATGTGCTGGTGGCTGTTACGCACCTCATACATCGTCTTACTCAGCACAACCTCTCTCCAGAGCACATAACCAGCTTCCCTGTTTATCATTTTAGAGGTGAAGAAATATCCCATTTCTGTGTCCTTGGCAATTGTACCCTTCAGTCTCCAGCACTCCTCCCCGGGCTGCCTGACTACCGAACCCGGGGATAAAGTTACTATTTGTCCGGCGTGACCTTTGAAGCCTCATGAGTCTGTCAAGGAAAATCATGCTTCGATGAAGTGTTAAGAGTTGGAAGGAGCTTGAGAGATGATCTAATTTAGCTGCATTCAAATGAGGACTCAGAGACATGAGCCCACGTTAGGGAGTAGGGGGCGCCATTTCTAGAACTCATCCTGTCTCACCCTGGGCTTCCCTTGCTCTGCTTCTCCTGGGATGCGGGTGGACAGACAGGAAGGCACATTCGTGGGGAGTGCTGTCAGGTCCAGGACATGAGCAGAGGCCAGCAGCTCCGAAGTGTCCATTCAGCTATGAAGGACTAAGGCAAAATTAAACATGGGTCCTGCCTCGTGTTTTCATCTAGACTCAACACTTTAAGTAGATCCTCACCGGTTTCTCCATTTCTACCTCAGGCTAATCAATGGGAAAAACACAATCCTTTGTGAATTTTTTTAATTGCCAGAGAGTGCATGTTCTCATCAGAGGGAGATAGAGAGAGAAAGAGGGAGAGGAGAAAACACACTACAATCGCTTCTCCTCCATGTCTCCATCCTGTTGGGATTCAGGGAGTGCATGCACATGTGCCTGGCATATTTTCCAAGCCACCGGGGCCAGGATTTGAACCACAGTTGTCCATATGGGATCCAGCTCCCTAACCACAAGGTTACAGGGCCAATTCAAGCAAACCTGTGTATACTGGGAGCGGGAAGGGAAAAAGACAGTAACGATGCCTTTGTCAGATGAAACCAGAGGATTTCTGAACCAGATGTAGGTTATGAGGTTCTCAGTAAAAACTAAGGGCTTCTCAATGCTTACTGATGATAAGGCTAGCTGAAAGAAGTCAGGATTAAATGATTACCTGGCCAAGCAAAATAACGAGCCAGGGGACCAGCAGAGGGTGAAATGGTTACGTTTCTGGACTCTCATGTAGTCGACCGTGGTTTGAGTCCCAGACCCAACAGCTTAAAACTCATGCTGGGTACGTGTGTGCCTATGTGTGTGTGTGTGTGTGTGTGTGCTCCAAATCCCGAGAGGACAATGGAGGAGAATAGAGAAGAGAGTGCAGTGAGGCCATCTCCCTGAGGGGTTGGGGAGGTGATTTCTTGCTTTCTGCCTCTCTGCCTCTCTGGTGAGCACACACGCCCTATAGAAAAAAAAAATCTCTTAAAAAATAAAATAAAGAGCCACTGTTTAACTCTCACTTTTGAATGTATGTGCATTTATTGTTATGTTAAAAAAAATCCTGGGCCAGTGGGTGGTGTGGTGGTTAAGGTGCTGGACTCCTACATGGTCAACTGCAGTTTGCATCCCGTACCTGCAACGTTCTTTCTCACTCTCTCTCTCTCTCTGGTAAATGCACATATCCTATAGAAAATAAAATAATAATAATAAATAAATAAATAAATAAATAAAATTAAATAAATAATTCTTTATTTAAAAAATCCCGTGGGAAGTGTAGTTACATGGAGCTAATTTGGATAAATTAACCCCTCTTCCCCACCCTGAGAACAAAAAGCAGCCACCAATCCAGCAGCTGGATTGCTAATTTGAATATTTACCCACAATTATACTTTTTTCGCAGTGCTCCCATACCCACACACACACAGTTAAAAATCAAGACCTCAAATCCCTTAAATAAAACCTATGTCATGAGTTGCACTCTTCATCCAATTCAAGCTTAGTTAGTGGCTTAAAGAGAAAACAACCACTAACTACAATCTGAAGTCGTAAGTGGAGTCCTCCACACTGGATGACTCACCAAAGTCTTATTTTATGAACAGCAAGATGTGTTCCTTTGTGTGTGGGCTCTCAGAGAGAGCGTTGATAACGCAAAGGGATTTTCTGTTTGGCTTTGGAAGTAATTGAGTGACCTTTCTGTTGTGTGGTTGTTATCAGCAGACTTGCCCTTCAGATTAAATCTGATATAAACTGACATTAAAAATCATTTTGCTTTCCCAGGGTCACTCGGGTCGCAAGCAGGAGAGAGGCTTTACAGGACATGAAAGAAAACACCATTGCATGGTGAAGACCAAGAGCCCAATGCATGATAGGGCCTATGGATTTTGAAAAGCCTGGTTCTTGGGTTGAACTGAATTTTGCCTCTGGCTTGTCCTGTTGCTGAGAAATAAGAGACTGTCTATCTGCAACAGGCACAGAGGAATTATAAAGTGTACATTTGCTGCAGGGCTTTTCCTCAACTATCTGTGCCTGGACAAACACGAGCTGCGTTTCTTGGCTTCCTGCCCATTTGGAGCGGGAAAGCATCCTGCTACATTGGCAAGACATCAACCAGCGTCTACAGGAGAATGAACAAAAAGAATGGCCTCTTATCCACGTCAGGAGAAGGGTTTGAGGTCCACTGCATACCGCCGAGACCACGCCCGACCTAAGGGCAGCAGCGCTGTGCCTGTCCTTCCTGTCGCGCTACCACCACAGTCCAAGTGTCACAAACCGAAGCCTGAGCCAATAGTCAGGAAGGGAGGCCAGCGGGTCCTCATTTTTGACTGAAGTGGAGAAATCTTTAAAGAACCTGATTATGTTACAATCCGACTTTGGAAACTCCCCACCCCTACTGGGCACATCTGGATGCTCAACAACCTGAGGGATTGGCAGACTTCTAGACTCTTCAGAGCAAGGCAAGAGGGGGAAGCTGTGGGTGAAGTGACAGGGGGTGTGGGGCCTGGGAACACAGGTAGTTCCTGTCACATGACATTCAAACTTAATTTAAAACAAAACAAAACAAAACAAAACAAAACTGTAGCAGCCGCAGTGACTTTACTCCAGCTGTTCCGGGGGCGGTCTCAGATCTGAATTCAGACCTTTGTGCCTTCCTGGCCTCTGAGCCTGGTACCTTTGGAGACAGAGCACATTGGATCCCTGGACAATTTCAGCATATTTTATTTTTCAAATGTCCTGCGCACACCGATGACCAATCACCTATAGGTGCTGCTCATGACCACACGGTTACCAAGGTAACAGCCAGTGTTACCTGGGCATTTATTATGTGCTAGGCCCTGTGCTACATGTGAGATTCATCCTCCCAACCGGCTTGTGAAGTCAGCACTTTGACTGACCCAACAGTACTGATGCAGAGACCAAGGCTCAGTGAGGTAACGTGACCTGCTCAAGGTCACACGGCCTGTGCCTGGCCCAGCTGGAACTTGAATCCAACACCTTGGCTCTAGACCTCATGTTCTGAACCCCACGTGGAGAGTTTTCTACCCATTGAATCATTCACAGACAGAAGGTGCTGTTCCCAGTTTGGCACATCCTGGGCATTTCTGGCACACAGGTGGCACTGAGGGCATGGCTCCACACGTACAAGGTGGCCCATAGCTGGCCTTTCTGAGAGGCCCCTTCGATGTCCTGCTCAGTAGGAAGGGCTGATCTGCTGTAGCCTTTTGGAATCCCTGGACAGTGGATCCTTGAAGGCAGGGTCCAGGCGTGTAGAAGATGCTTAATAAACATTTGTTGGGATCAGCGGATGACATAGTGGTTACGTTACTGGACTCCCATGTAGTCGACCACAGTTTGAGTTTCAGACCCGGCATGTGCATATGTACCCAAAGCCCCGAGAAGAGACTGGAGAAGAAGGGATTGCAGCGTGGCCATCTCCCCTGGGGGGGGAGGGGGGGATTTCTCACTTTCTGTCTTTGTCTCTCTCTTCCTGGCGAGTCCCCCGGGGGGGGGGAGAGGGTGTGATTTCTCACTTTCTGTCTCTCTCTCTCTGGTTAGCACATGCAGCTTATAGCAAAAACCTCTCTAAAAAAAAAGAAAAAAAAAACCCACATCTGTCAAATGAAGGAACTATTTCTCCCTCACAGGCGACTTTGCTGACCCACATCCCTGGAAGTTGGGATCATTAGCCAGTTTTTTTGGGGAGTTATAGGATTCTTTCTGGAACCTTCACTGGTAAGTTGAAATGCTTGAAGATGGCAGCCCCAGAGTCAGCTTGGCAGAGGAGTAGGCAAGTTTCCAAGCTGGCCATGAAGGCCACACCGTGCGCAGCAACTGACCGCCTGAGCAGGAAGCTGGGAAAGGAACTGGAGCAGAGATGACAGGTCCTAAAATTCGGTATCATCCTTCCTTTTCCTCTAAAGCCTGGAGGAAGACAACTACAGGCTCCTGAACTCAGAAGAGCAGCAAAATGGAATGAGTGGTGACTAAGCTAAGAATGAGCATCTATTGGGCGTGAAAGTAGTAGAAAACTAAATGTATGTTTTCAGATCCATTCTACAGTCTCTGCTTTGTAGGTAGGTTGATGTAGATGATCTACATAAATAAGAACCAAGTGGACTTTTCTTCTAAAACTTTCAGAAATACTTGTTTCTTTTAACAGGGAAAACCTTTTGTATCAGTCAGTATTTTAACACGGGGACACCAAAATTTCACACACACAAAATCCAGTATTTTTTCAAAATAATTATTTATTTAATTTTATCTATTCATTCATTTATTTTGAGCAGAGAGAGACAGAGAGAGAGAGAGAAAGTGAGAAAGCAAGGCGTTGGGTCCAAGACTTGAACCACAATCAGCCATGTGGGATTGTCTAGTGCCTTAACCAGCATGCCACCTGCTGGTCCCCCAAACTCCAGTTTTAAAGTGAATTTAAAAAAAAATTGTTTAAAATACCAGCAGAGGAAATTGCTACAGGAAACAAGAAAACACAAAGAAGCATTTGCTGTAATTTATGCCTCAAAATCAACCAAACGAAAGACAAACAAGAAAAAAGAACGCAAATGCAAATACAAAATACTTCCCATGTAGTCTGGCAAAGCTACTCCTTAGAAACTTACTTAGAGCCACCTGCTAGACAAAGGGAGTTTCTCTAGTGCGCATAAATGACTAGATATAGACACTTTGCTGGGGACCAAGGCTTTTCACATGAGGGCAGAAGCCATCTGAAGAAGATCAGGACATAATCTCCATCCCTACAGAAAGATTCCTGGGCAGTGTAATGACAAAGTTGGCTGCTTACACAGCCATCAGCAGGTCAAAGGGACCGAAGTTTCACTAACGCAGGTGCTAATGCTTTGTTTGCCTGCAGTGTGGTCTGCTTGCTGGGGTCCTCTTTTTCATAACCAGTGGATCTGGGTTCCTAATTCTTCCTCTCGCTGTTTGCACAGTGCATGACCATGTGCCATGTATTCACCAGCACTGGTTTTTCTTGTACTGACTCATCACGGAGCATTCACTTTGGTTGCCTCTGACCCCGTCTCAGCCCTGGTGGCTCAGCACACACTGAGCACATGTGCACGTGTGCTCAAATTCCCGGCAGGATGGAGAAATGGAGGAGAGGTGACGGCATGACCACGCCCCCTCGGGGGTGCTTTCTCCCTCTCTCTCTCCATCTCTCTCTGGTAAATGCCCATGTCCTCCTGCAGCAAAAGCAAAACCAAAAACATAATAGTGCTACTAACTGCCCCAGTCCTCTCTGGTCCTCTCTAATCTCTCTTATACCTTCTTGTACTCTCTACCTTTCCCAAGACCAATTACCCTACTATAACTCACTACGTTACTTATTTATATACTTTTAGTCTGTCTCTTTCATGGAGATAGCAGTTCTATGAGGGCAGGGATCTTTGCATTTTGAATTCATGACCTATCCTCAGAACAAACATACATAAGCCTCCTCGTGCCACAGGTCACACACACAGGTCGTTCGCCCTCTCCAGTCATGCTTCCGATTACATCTCATAGGAACCAGTGCTACTGCTGGCTCCATGTTTTACAGTAAATGCTCCCCGGAGTCCATCATCAAGATGCTCACTGAGAGTGGTGCTGAGCTCAGGTTGTCTCAAAGAAGGAAATAATACACACGTATTCTCTAGCCCTGCAGGAGTGTTAAATCTAAGATGAGCATGGAAAAGGGAAGCAAATAACCAAGGACCAAACCAACGAACCAAGAGATTTAAGACATAACTGCCTGTGGAGTAACTGCATCTTACACACACCAGAGGCAGTCATTCAGCAAACAGCTTCTCAGTCTTAGCTTTCCTTACTCACCCTAAGCCCCACGCTGACTGAATGAATGACTACTGCCCAGATTAAGGTTTTGGAAGAGGGACTTTGGTGCTTCCATCTCCTGGAGTGTTGAGCTCATAGTGCCTTCATCTCCTCACACACCAGGAAGTGGTAGAGGCTGGTGGGAGGAACATGGGTTCTTGGGCACACAGCTTGGATTTCCATCCTTTTCCCATGGCTTAGGAGCTGTGTGGCCTGAGCATCTTACAGAATGTCTCAGGGACTCTGAGCGCCTCCAGATTTCTTCCACTGGGAAACCAGCCTCCCATGAAAGAGCTAATCCTGTAAAGTGCTTAGAGCAGCACCTGTGGTAAAATCCCAATCAATGTTTATTGATTAATTGAATAAATGATCAGTGTTAATGGTTATCATTGTTGTTATTCAGGAGTCTAAGATGAGGGAGTCTTCAAAAGTTCATGGAAAATGTGTATTATTAAAAAAACCAAACAAACATGAGTTTCAAAATTTTGGGTATCCAAATCAATCCATAGGGCATGTGTACTCACCAGAGAGAGATAGACAAAGAAAGGGAAAGTGAGAAATTGCACCCCCAGAAGGGATGGCCATGCCACAACCCCTTCTTCATTTGCCTCTCAGGATTTTGGGCACACACGCACATGTGCCTAGCATGATTTTCAAGCTGGGTCCAGAACTTGAACCACAAGTGAATCCAGTGCCTTAACCACCATGCTACCTGCTAGCCCACCAACTCATACTTTAATTTCACTTTTCCTCAAACTTTTCAAAGTCTCCTTGTATATAACCCTGAGTGGCTTCAGCTGACATTCATGTTTCCTAGTACTTCTTCTACCCGCTGGCTCCAATTGCCCCAGTATCAGCTCTTCATCGTCCCCAGACCCATCTCTTCTCCCTTAGCTTGGACTCTCCTTGTTTTGATTTTTCCTTTTTGCTCTTACATGCCTTTTCCTCCGTGCTCCTCCTCTTCAGTTTTTTAAAAAAGCTTCTTTATTTATTTATTCTGAGAGAGAGAGAGAGAAAGAGAGAGAGAGATCCCAATAGAGATTTCACTCCACCACCTACCCTCAGACCCAGGCTGCCCAGATCATGGACACATACAATGTCCCAAGCATGTACAGGGAGGCCTCAGGCCATGAACCTAACACCTCTCTGTGTGGGCCCAGCATTGAAGGGCATTGCATTACCAATGCACTGCTATCTGGACCCTGCTCTTACTTCTTGGACCAACTCAATCCTAGAGTTTCCTTCTCTACTCTTTCTCTGGTTTTTCCAAATTGAGCCAAGATCCCCTCTTAGACTTCATCGCCTTCTGCCTGGTTCCTTGTATTCTCTCCGATATCTCCCTTCTCTGCAAGCTTGTTGAGCTTATCTCTGAGGCACAAGATATAGTGCCATTGATTGGAAGCCAGCCATACCTTTTCTTGCCTCTTTCAAGGACCTTTTGAGAAAGAACATTGGTCCCACAATTGTCAACCTTTGCTGAGCCTTTATCTTCATTCTTGTTTTCTCAGGTGCAGCCAGGCCTTGGAAAACAGCCCTACTTAGACCAAATGTAGAGGAGAGGTTTTCACTCATTCATTCAACAAATATTTATGGAGCATAAAACTGAATGCTTAGTATAGGACCAGGCATATATCATTCCTCCCCACAGGAGCTTGAGTTCTTTGGAGATGACACTGGAATACATTTATTAAGTTATAATGCAGCACTGTGTGCAAAAGACCATTGTCACCTGGCTTACTGGAATGAGCATGGCTTTGGCAGCAGCCTCTCTGGCTTTGAATGCTGGCTCTACCACCAGATGGGCGTGCGACTTGGGCAAATTGCTCAACCTCTTGGAGACTCAGTTCTCTCATTTGCAAAAGGGAGTGATAGCTCCATTTCCCAGAATTGTTATTTTTTTATTTTCTTTTAATTTTTATTACTCTTAAGCCTCTTCTCTGCAGAGTAGCCTAAGGATGGGTAAGTGGAGGTAAAGAATCCAGGTCTTGAAACTTGCCAAAGATGGTGTCTTACCTTTTCGCACTTAGGGTCTCAGTGTGAAACGGATGTTTCTGGCATAGAAGGTCAGGTTTTAGGTCTCTTCCCTGGCCCCCTTCTCCATAATATGTCCCAGGACGGTGATGTGGTTCTTGATCTGCAGTGCTTCTGTCTCCCAGGGGACATTTGGCAATATCTGCAGATGTTTTCTGTGGTTACTACTGGAGTGAGGCTACTACTGGCACCTAGTGGGTAGGGGTGGATGCTGCTATCCTGGTCAGAGCAGAGTTATCAAGACCCTTTGACTTCCAGGATGCCTCTTGATCTAGCTGCAGCCTGTTTCCATTACTACCAGGATTTCTACCCGGAGGCAGGGGGTGGTTCAAATGTCAGCAGCACCAGGGTTGGAGAATCCTGTCTAATTGGACAAGAATAGATCTCAGACTGGAGTCCCCTTGAGGTTGAGGCTACAGAGTCAGTGCAGTTTCTTCTTCTTCTTCTAGAATGATTTATTTATTTATTTGTCTTTGTTGTTATTATTATTATTTTTTAATTTGACCAGAGAGAGAGAGCGAGAGAGTGAGAGAGCGAGAGAGCGAGAGAGTGAGAGAGAGAGAAAGGGGAAGTGAGAAAGCAAAGTAGCAGAGCCAGGACTAGAATTGTGGTCACCCATGTGGGAGTCCAGCGCCTTAACTACCACACAGACCTGCTAGCTCCACCAGTCCAGTTTCTTTCAGCTCAATCAGGCAGCCAGGTCCACTCTTCTCTCTTGCTCCCCACCCTGGCTCTCATTGGCATAGAAGACCTCTCTGAATTTGAACTTTGACCTTATAACCTCTCTGGTGGGTTCACTCCACCCTTGGCACCTCAGCTATCTATCAGGCCTGTTGCTCTCCACTTCTCCTTGCTATACCAGAGCCAGAGGAAGTGCAGAAATACTAACTGAGCATCCTCTGCCTAACTGCCAGGCTGCTATGTTTCCTCCACTGTGCCTACCCTGTGTGGCAGAGGGGTGTCCACCAACGCAGACACCAAAGAAGAGCAGAATTATCAAGACCCTTTGACTTCCAGGAAGCCCCTTGATCTGGCTGAAGCCTGTCTCCATTACTACCAGGATTTCCACCCAGAGGCAGGAGCAGAGGGCAGGACTCATGGGGGCTGACTGCTCTCCCACCTTCTGCTCTACCCACTTCCTCTCAGATCCAGAAGACTTTCTTGTACTTCTCAGCACCCAAGCAGGGACACCCCTCTGCATTGCATTCTTGTTTCCTCAGAATGGCATTTCCTCTCCCCCTACCCTGGGAATGTGGAATGACTGCAGGGAATGTGACTAGGGAGAGGGATTAAAAAAAAGTATTCACATTTTTCAGACATTCTTCCTGTTACATAATATACGCGGCATATACTCTCCCAGGCCTCCTAGCATAGCCGAGACCACGGCATGCCTGCCCTGAGGGCCAGCTTGGCCCGAGTTACAGGAGCAGAGCACAGGAAGCCATCGAGGATAGGACGGCAGTCTCTCCATATCTGCCTGCCCGAGAACGCACTGTTCTTGGATTTCTTCTGAAAGCCCATGCTTCACTTCCCCGAGTCAGAGAGGGTGCCCCCTGATGAAGTCACCTGGCTCTTTCCTAGACTTTGAGCTGCGACAGGGCAGGGCAGGGCAGGGCAGCACCTGGGCATTGTTTGCCTGGTTTATCTTGCTTTCTATGGGAAAATCCGCAGCTGTTATTTCTTAATAAAGCGCATTAATAGCAGTCGCCTCATGACAGGGCTGAGACTTTGGACATGTGCTTTATTTAATAACAGTGCTCTACTCTGCTATGCCGAGCTTTGGGAAACACGTCCCAAGAAACCAATTGGGCCGATCTTACTATGAGCACCTGAAACCTTAAAAAAAGGAAAAAGAAAAATAGTATCTTTATATGATGATATATATGAATATATATTGGGTTGTCAGGAAAATCATGTTGCATTGTTGCATAGAAAAATACGTCATGACTTTTCTGACTATCCAGTATAGCTTCAGAGGTATATATATATAATATTTTTTATGTATCTTCAGAGGGGTGAAAAAACAGTGTTCATATTTTCTAAACATTCATAATATTCATGGCATATATTCTCCCAGGCCTCCTGTATTCTCCCATATGAAGATATGTATATACATAAATATATACTCATAAATGAAATATTAAGAAAAGCATTGTTTTGTTACATTATAATTTCTAATTTCAGTATAAATATGATATGGCAAGTTTATCTTTATCATATAAGAGGCAAAATGCAATTAAGTAGTAGCAAACATAAAAGAAAAATGATGAAGTTTTTCTTCCATAAATCATTTGAGTAAAAAAAAAAAACCCTAAATCCTTAGGACTTTTTATTCTTTTAATGGTTTTTATAATTTAGAAGTCTTGCTTATATCACTTTATCTTTATGAAAGTGATAAAAAGCATAACAGTGTTCATTTTACTATAAATTATAATTTTATGAATGTCAGAAACGCTAACTTGCAAACTTCTGTTCGTGTTTATATGTCAACATACTTAAGTGCTGGCAGATGCTCTGTGATCAATAAGACCCAATTTATATATATTATCTTGAAGTGTACTTGGCTGGCAATGCTGGATGACAATATCCAAATTGTGGCTGAATGTGAATGATGATAATCAACACAAAGGGTACTGTCAATATGGCCACTGTGGCAAGTTCTATTTCAGCAGGGGAAGTAAAGTAGCTATTGATTTGAATTAAGTTGATAAGCCCGACCATGATTTTAAATAGACGGGTGGGTCCAACCGTGAGTTGAATCACGCTAAAATGAACATTTCTGTTGCTAGGGACATACAATTGTTAGCAGTCTTGCATTATTTTGCATAGAGTTGGCTTCTGAAGTAAATTTAGACCCAATAAAATAGCTAAAACATTTCATTTCCCCGTGTGGTTAACAAGTAAAATGTACTAGACTTTTTTCTGATACTCAGAATTGTCAACCAAGAAATAGAGACTGATGCAATTTATTAAATATTTTGAATATGGATTGTTATTTCATCTTAGGTCAATAGTCCCCATTTCTGACTATTAATAGAGTCACCTAGAAAGCTTAAACAACAAAACACCAGGCCAACTGAATCAGTCTTTCTGGAGTTAGGTACTGGGGATCCGCATTTAAAAACAACACACACACACACACACACACACACACACACACACAAAGCTTAGGGCTAGCTTGGTAGCACAGTGGTAATGTGTTGCTCAAGCATTGCTGGGTCCATATGGAAGAGCACTGATATGGCTCTCAGGATGACCTGTGAACTTGCAGTGGGACCACTTTGCCACACATCTGTGATGTTGGCTGGCTGGGAAAGAAGGAGAAGTTGTGTGGAGGGGTGGTCATGGCATGAGGACTCGTCTTTTTCTTTCTCTCTCTCATTCTCATGAAAGAAATAAATAAACCTGCAAATATTAATTAAAAACCAGCAGGTGTTTTTGTTTGTTTGTTTTTTTGGAGAGGTTTTTGCTATAGGGCGCATGCACTCACCAGAAAGAAAGAGACAAAGCGATAGAAAGCGAGAAATCACCTCCCAGGGGTTATGGCCATGCCACAATCCCTTCTCCTCCATTCTCATCACAGGATCTTGGGCACGTGCACACATGCGCCTGGCGTGAGTTTAAGTCACTGAGTCCAGGACTCGAATCACAGTTGACTACATGGGAGTCCAGCGACATAGTCATTACACCAACTGCTGGTGCCCAGACAGGCGTTTTATATGTACTTCTGTCCAGACAGGTGTTTTATATGTACTTCTGGGGACTAGAACTTCTGAAGAGTAATCTTGTGAAGGAACTCTTTAAGTAGCTCAACTAGTTTGCAATCTAATTAGTTGTTATTATAGTTTTGTTTTAGCTGAACTATGGGTATTCTTTTATGAAAAAATAATATATGTAAGATCAAAGGAGGATGTAACTTTTCTCAAAATGTCCAGAGTATTCACAAAAACAGAGGAGCCTGATTATGGTCATCTGGAAGTATCTGAGTTTATTAATCCATTGCAGAATTGATGAGAATCTGTGTTCTTGGTGAGTTCATCTCTTCCTTGTGAGGCTGGAGCCATTTCTGAGGGAACCTGTAAAAGAGTTAAAAGAATCCTTGATTGTAAGTCTAATCAGATTTTTTAAGAGAGATTTTTGCTGTAGGGCGTGTGCATTCAACAGAGATATAGAAAGTGAGAAATCACCTCCCTGGGGGGATGATTCTCTTCCGTTCTCCTCTTGGGATCTTGGGCACACACACACACACACACACACACACACACACACCTGCACGCCTGGCGTGAGTTTGAAGTTACTAGGTTGGAGACTGGAACTGTAGTTGACTATATAGGAGTCCAGTGACATAACCATTATGCCATCTACTGGTCTCGAAGATTCAGATTTTTTGTCTTGGCCCTGCTGCTTTTAGTGCTGACCCAGCATCTGGGAGCAGGTTAGAAATGAAGAATCTTGTGCCCTACCCAGACCCACTGAGTCTGACTCTGCATTGTAACAACACCCCAGGGGATTCCATGAAGACCTAGAGCAAGTTAATGAACCCTTCCGAGCCTTCTGAGCCTCAGATACTTTCCATATCTTAGCAATGGGGGTTCCTAATCTCTGCTTCCCTGCAGGGTGTTACTAAGGACAAAATGCATATTAAAGCATTTTCATATATTTTATTATAATAAAATCTACTATTTTAAAATGTACAGCTTAGTGGCCACCGTACATTCACATTATTGTGCAACCATCTTCACCGTGCGTCTCCAGAACTTTTCTTCGTCCCCACCTGAAACTACCTGTTCACCACTAACTTCCTTTCCATCTTCCTGCCGTGCCCTGGCAGCCACCATTCTGTTACTTTCTGTCAGGTAGATTAGGGATCTCATGTAAGTGGAGTCATAGAACATTTGTCCTTCTGTGATTGGCTTATTTCACTTAGCATAAGTCCTCAGGGTTCATCCATGTGTCAGAATTTCACTTATTTTAAAAGCTAAATAATACTCCATTGTACGGGTATACCACATTTTATTTATTCACTTATCTGTTGGTGAACATGTTGGCTATTGTGAATAATGTTGCTATAAATATGGGTGTACAAGTATCTATCAAGCCTTTGCTTTAAGGACGAGAAGTGAAATTACTGAATCATATGGTAATTTGATATTTAGTGTTTTGAGGAATTGCCATACTGTTTTTTCACAGCAACTTTTTTACATTTTACATTCCCACAAGTACTTGTTATGTTTTGGTACATATGTATATATATCTATATCTATATCTATACACTATCCTAATGGGTAATAAGTAGTATCTTATAGTAGTTTTAATTTTAATTTCCCTAATGATTCACAATGCTGAGCATCTTTTCACGTACATATTAATTATATAGTTATGGAGTATTTTATACTATGTATGCTGTTGCAATTTTGAGATGATTTTATTGAAAATTTTTTAACATTTATTTATTATTTGTTGTGATTTTCAAGCTTTTGGGTCTGGGACTTGAACCAGTCAGGCATATGGGAGTCCAGCATCACAACCACCATGCCGCCTGCCAGCCCCTATTTTATCAAACTTTGAAAGTACTGACTACTTTGTGTAAGAAATTTTATAGATTTCCTTTAGCTGTTTTAGCACTAAATTAGCTGGATTTTCTTCTGTAGCATGAAAGAGCTGTAACTACTGAGAACTGAATCATATAGTCTGAAGATAATGTAGTGTTTGCCTCAGTTTCCTCTTCCATAAAATGGAAGAGATCATTCTACCTAGTGGAGTTGTTTTGAGGATAAAATGAGGTAATACATTTAAAGTGCTTATGACTGTTATTTCTATTATTGTATGGGGTGGGGGTGGATGGTCATTGCATGAGGACTCTGAGAAGGGGAGGGATCTGAGCTGGGTGAAACAGAATGCATAAGATTATGAGAGATAGAAGAAGGAGAAGAGAATTTTGAGGCCAAGAGGTCACAGTGGTGCATGGAGCATTTGGTGAACTTGTTCATGGCTGTGGAGAATAGGGGATGATAAGGTGGGGAGGGTAGATTGGGACCAGACAGTAGGGGCACAAAGGGTGAGTCTACCGAAGAAGTGAGGGCTTTTGATGGCTGTGAGGAACCACTGAACGTTAGGTATTGGGAGTGCAACCATCAAAGCCAGCCTCTGTTTGTTGTTCTTCCCAGGCAGGCATGACCCTCAAGCCATAATAGCAGCATTCCAGACTTAAGGCTTTGATCTTGATCATTACCGCTGTTTACCTTTGGGGAGTATCTTGGATATTTACAAAGTGACTTGTAATCAGTTTCATTAGTTGAGAGATAAGATTAATGAGATGTTCAAGGCAAGCCAGGACTGGACTTGGATTTGAGAAACTCAGTCATTGAAGGAAGCCATGCTAGATGGTGGTTCTCTCTCCATACCTATGACCTGCTCAGTATTGTTTGTTAGTATGCATAACAAATACCATACAAAGAGTTCTCTCAAAGGGGAAAACCTGGATCTTGCCTTCAGGAAGATTATAAAATAACCTCATTCAGAGGGGCGAGAGTGCTGCTTCAATACAGAATGGAATATATATAATTTTTTAAATTAAAAAAAGTTTTCTTTAACTTTATTTACTTATTTATTTATTTAAATTTAACCAGAGAAGAACAGAATGAGAGAGAGAGAGGGAAAGTAAGAAAGCAAGCCGCCAGGTCCGGGACTCGAACCACAGTTGGCCATGTAGGAATCCAGCACCCCCCAACCACCATGCCACCTGCTGGCCCCCAGAATGAAATATTTTCTAAGATGTACCATAAAGTACTTACAGAAAATTCTGGGATTGGAAGTATGGATGTAGTCTGAGTGAGGCCTAGAATCATCTTTTATTTCACTATATTTTAGTAGAATTGGCAAAGAATGACTCTTTCATAACAAATCGTCTTTTGTTCTGTCTCTAATGTCTTTCTTCCTTCTAATGAACTTAACATTACTTTTTATTATAATTGGTAATTGACATATAGTAATTGTACATATTTATAAGGTACAGTACTTTTCAATACATGAATACAGTGTGTAATGATCAGACCAGGGTAGTAAACATACTTATCATCTAAAACATTTATTACTTCGTGTTGTAAACTTTTCAAAACCCTCTCTTCTAGCTTGTTTGAAACTTACAATAAATTGTCATCAACTCTAGTTACTCTACTGTGGTATAGTACTCTGGAGCTCATTCAACTGATTCAACTCATTCCACTTTCACTCTTCTGTCTGTTAACCAGGTTTTCCCCATCTCCCTCAACCCCTTTGTCTTCCCAGCTTCTTGTACCTATTATTTCTCTTTCTTTCCTTCATTTTTCATTCTCTCTCTTTTTTCTTTCATTTGCTATAGAAAATGTGCACTTGCCAGAGAAAGAGAGGGTGAGAGAGAATGAGAGATGTTACTTTAAGATGAACTTTGAGGTCTGTTACTTTAAGATTAACTTTCTAAGTCTTACAAATGAATTGTGCAAACAATAGTCAGTGTGCGAAGTGTTTACATTTCCATTGAGGAGAATGATTATTTAAAGGAAAAGGTTTTGTCTTGAGGATTGATTATTATTGACTCTTGGCAAATGACAATGTCTTTGAGTTTCTAAATATATGTTTGAATTTTACAAATTATAATTTTCTCATTAAGAAACTCAGTTCAACCTATAGTTTATAGAATATAATTCTATAGTTAAGGTATTAAAAATGGTTATACTAACCAAATCAATTATTTTAAAGTAAAGTACCATCAGGGTAATTAACACATTTGTTAACTTATCTTCATTGCTGTGGAAAACTCTAAAGTCTTCAGTCAAAAAAAAAAATTGTTTTTCCAGAAAACAGGTGCACTCACCAGAGAGAAACAGAGACAGAGAGTGATAGAAAGGGAGAAATCACCCCTAATAGGGAGTGGTTGTGCTACAATTCCTTCTCCTCCATTTCTCCATCTTGTTAGGATATGGGGCACACACGCACACACACCCCGTGTGCTTTTCAACCTGCTGGGGCTAAGATTTGTACCACAGAATTGGCCGTGTGAGATCCAGCTCCCTTAACTAGGTCACAGGGCCAGCCCTAGAGCCTTCGGTTTTATACAACACTCCATGAAGAGTTATCTTCATGCCAAAGGAATTCCACAGTAGTGCTTAGTTCAAGGATCATTACCATAAAAGGCACTCTGGGTATAAAATGTACACTCTGCTGGATATCACTTAGGGTTCGGTTAGAGAAATCACCTTGGGTATTTGACATATAAAGGGATTTAATGGAAGGAATTAGATGCTTATTAAAAAACAGAAAAGATAAAAGGAGCAAAAGTCGGAAGAAGCACTTGCTAGCGTTCAATGTTTATTATTGCAAGAAATTGCTGCTACCATCTAGATCAAGAAAATAATAGAAACTACAACTCATGGTGATAGCCGTTCAAACTTCCCTGAGACATCCAGGCTGATCATTACGAAGAGCAAACTAAGTTGCTGCAAAACTGTACATCTGCTGAGCCCGAACTTCCAACTAGCAGACTGTATTTTTTTAAAACAAGAATCATGAAAGAAATGGAATCTGAGACTTGTGGTTACCAGGGTTCTTGTCCTCGAATATAGGGAGTGGTATTGAAAAGGGTAGGGATGAAGATGGTTACCAAAAAATAATAGCCAAAAGAAGCATGCCATATTTATTATCTACAATTTCCAGATGATGAAACTGAGGCACAACAGTCAAGTAATTTGTTCCAAGTCACACAGTATGAGAATGAAAACCAGGCCAATCTGATGTCACAATTAGAGCCTTTTTTTAAAAAAAATTTTTGCCATAGGGTGCATGCACTTACTGGAGAGAGACAGAGACAGGGAAAGTGAGAAATCACCCCCTAGGGTGGATGGCCACACTGCAATCCCTTCTCCTCCATTCACCTCTCTGGATATCAGACATGCACGCACACATACCTGGTATGATTTTCAAGCCTCTGGGTCCAGGACTGGAACTGTGGTTGGCCATGTGGGAGTCTAGCACCTTAACCACCATGACACCTGCTGGACCCCAGAATTAGAGTTTCTCAATAACTATACTGTCACATGACGGGTAGCCCCAAAACTTACTTAGCATCCTTGGTTTTGACTAAACCCTCACATTCTATTAGATTATATGTAATTTAAAATAGTGCTGTTAAATAGGATTATTTTGACTACTTCTTATTTGTTAGTACAAGGAACTTCAAAAAGTTCATGAGAAATGGAATCAAAGTACATACTTATTATCGTATAAACATTGTGAAATATCCATGATACTTTTCTCATCGGATGCATTTTCCACAAACTTTTTGATGATCTCTTGTATTCCCAAATTTGGTAAGCTTTTCAAACTCCTTCAAGATAATGTGATCAGGTTAGCTCTTGCGATTATGATAAGCACCCTAGATATAGTCTTGGTTTGGTGTTCTTTTAGGGAGTGGGGCAAAGGCTGTTCGTGCTACAACTTCTAATTCAAGACTTTCAGCCAAATTATATTACAGATAATATCTATAAACTCTCCACAACAAGCCAGTCTTTTCTTCTCTACCTTCCTCTTTGAGTTCTTTATTGATCTTGGCTTAAAATAAGTTAGAAGCAAAGGAAAGAGGTTGAAATTGACTGATTATGAGCCCCCAAAAGTCAAAACACTACTATAGAAAGAATGTATATTTAGGATAACTCATTTATTTGTTCATTAGCAAACACTACTTACTGTGTTCCTTGCTGGAGGCTAGTGGTGAGTCGTATATCCATCCAGCAGGTATTCCTTGTGCGAGGCACTGGTTGTTCCCCACTTTCTGGCCCACATTTTACTCCCCATGTTCACACATCTGTTCTCCCTCCTCTCTGACCTGCTCTGGCCCCAGCAGGCTGATTTCTGCTATGTCTGGGTCTTTTGCTTCTTTATTTCCATTTGGATTTGGTCAATGGGAAGAACTAGCCGGCAAATGAGTGGCACGAGAAACGTGAAGTGAAGCTTCTTCCCTGCTCGCCTCTTCTTTGCACCTCATTTCCGAGTAGACGTGGGCCTCCATGACTACAACTATTTTGCTGGGTGACCCATGACACTATAGTCCCCACTCTCACTGCATCCCAGTGACACTATTGCTATCCCTTTAGCCCTGGGGCAATAATGGCTTCCCACTCTTGTTGGTCCCTGGGTGCCTCACCATCCCTAACTTATTCCGTTAATCCTGACCTCACTTGTATACTCTCTTTATTAAATTTTCCTCATTTAAACCATTTCAGATATTAACCACTGATACTCTTAAAATACCATCAAAATAACCTGTTGATTAAACACTATAATAAGAGAAAGTATCACCTCAGGGGGGCACTTAGTGTCTTGGAAGGGGAATACTTAAGAGTTTAGGGGGTCTGAATTCAAGTAGTGCAAAGTAGGTCTTTAAATTAATGAATCTGGTCAGTAAAGCAAAGTTTATGATAAAATTTTTAGGGCTGAGTGGACGCCAAAAAAGAGGAAAGAGTTGTACATTGAGACTTGATAAATAGTTATTAGACAGGCAAGCAGATTTGCCCAAGTGAGTGACCAACTGTCCTGGGAAAGGAGTTATTTACCCATGTCAATGGCCTATTATCCTGAGAAGGCTCTGGTTGGGGAGCCTATTGTTCAGATAAACGAGTAGTGGAAGTATCTTATTGGCTTACAGCCTTATCTTCCCAGGTCAGAATTTCTTCCAACAAATAGTAGTCATGTTGATACGAAGGCTGTAATCTTAGTGCTAATAATTAAACCATGGGGTTTCAAGCATCTGCCAGGAAACTTAGTGCCCACTTGTGGTCATTTGTTCACCCAAGCTGGAAGATAGACCAGTACCATCTGGGGAGATTTGGAGATGAGCCATTTGGATCTCCACAGCTGTGGGATATGTCTAGGGGTGGTCATTTCAACCTCTGCAGGTGCCAGCTTTTCCCATTTTTAACGCCGCATGATTGTTAGCTCATTTGATGGGACGATGGCTGCACAGCAGCATAAACAATTCTGGAGATCACACATGTAGATATTGTAACACAAGCAAACAGTAAGAGAAGGATTGTGCCAGAGCTTACAGTTTATTTCTGCACCAGGAGCCAAACGCACTCAAGTTAAACCAAGAGAACAGATCTCCTCCCTGCTCTGCAGAATCCTCCGAACCAGATATAAGCATATTAGCCAAAGTAACTCATTTTATGTCATCTTCGTTTTCTGAACCTTTTCTGGTAGTAGCAGTGAACCTGGAGAGTTCTGTAAGGAACACTCTTCTACTAATATAGCCCCTGTTACCCCTCAAGATTCAGAGTTACAACTAAAATGGTTCGATTTGACTTACGCTGAGAGAACCAGGTTGGGATGAAATGTTTTACTGGCTTAAGAGGGAAATGAAGGGGTTGTAGTTCAGCCTGGAAAGAAAAGATGGATTTGATTGAGAAGGATTTTCATCATAGGTGCTCAGAGACTCCAGAATGAGCTGGAAAATGTTTTCTTTTTGCTTCTGATAAATTGCTCCTTTGATCTTATAAACGGCTGCATGGTTAGATTGTTTTTTTCATCTATTGTTTAAGGCATATTATACTCATGTCTAATATTGCCCTCTAATAGCAACATGAGACTGTTCTGTTATAATTACTTGGTTCTGAATCTGTCTTCCAGATGGACCTCTGAGATCCTCCAAGGTAGACAATGTATCTTAGTCACCAGGTCTCTGCAGCTCTTAGCTCAGTGCCTGGCATTGACTGCTAAGTGCTCGGGAATGCAGTAAGTGACTGAGCTGTCTCCTTCTTCCTCAGTAACCTGGTATTACCTGGGGCTTAAGAGCAGGCTGGGTTCTCGCCCATGCCCCCATGGAGAGAAACTGTGGCACTTTACTCAGTTCCCTATTTAAAACTGTAAAGCACCAGAGAGCAATGTCCTTCCTCTCACATTCACTTGCACACCACATTTTGTCCATCAGCTTTGCTGGAGGGAGCATCCTTCACACCAGTCCTCACATAATTCTCCTCTTCTTCTGCCACTTCATCCCCTCCGCACATCAGCAAATGAAGGCCCTTCTAATCACCAGGTCCCACCCTCCTGACAATAAGGCTATTGGGCTGTAAGTAGTGAATGAGGTTCCCCTTTCATTGATTTTTGCTGTCTCACTTCGATGTCCAAGTGGCCTTTCCCCTTCTTGAATTCCCCTCCTCTTCCTTCTTCTCTCATCAAATTGCTGCTTACCCTTACAGAAGGAGATAGGTTATCATACCTCCTCAGTGAGACAGTGAGGACAACCAATATCCATGCCCTCATTCACTTCCTGATTACCATGTTCCAGGCACAGTTCTCCATGTGCCTGAGCTGTTTGGGCTCACTTATTTTTACTTATTTATTTATTTTAGGGAATTTTTGCTATAGAGCACGTGCACTCACATGAGAGACAGAGACAGAAAGTGAAAACTCATACCCTCTTCTCCCTAGGGATTGCCCACGTTGCAGTCCCTTCTCTCCCATTCTCTTGCAATTTTGGGCACATGTACACATGTGCCCAGCGTGTTTCAAGCCTCTAGGCCCAGGACTTGAACCACAGTCGACCATGTGGGAGTCCAGTGCTTTTACCACTACACCACCCACTGGTTTCTGTATTGGCTCATTTAAATCTTCATAATGACCCTATAATGTAGTATTTTTTTTTAAAGTTTATTTCCTGAAACAGAGAGGAAGAGGTATAGGGCATCCACAGTAGTGCCTTTACAGAATGGTCCTCTCTCATCTTTCAGCTGGCCAGGATCATGAGTGCACCCACAGGTGTGCCTAGCATCTTAGGTAGAACCTCGATGTGAACCTAAATCTTTCCAATATGGCTTCCAGCATTGCACAGTAGTGCTCCTACCCCTGCACCACTGCAGCTGAGCCTAAAGTACGTGCTATATTACGGTGAGAGAACTAAGGCACAGAGGAGCTAAACAATGATCCCAGAGTCGCACAGCTTATAAGTGGAAGAACTAGTGACCAGTCTTTGGCTAGATTGTGTTCTTCACTACTCTGGAATGTTGCTTCTCTGAAGAACAGCCCTAAACACACCATACAAACCTAAGATGTGTCAGCTTGATCTGTGGGTTAGTGTTCCCCATAGACTACAGACTCCTATCAGCAGGGCTCTCACCACTGAACCCCTACAACTATTTTCAGACTGGGTGTTGCCATTTCATGATCCTCTTGACTCAGGCTCCCAGCTGGGACTAGAGGCACATGCCATCATGCCTGGCTCTTTTTCAGACAGAATCTTGCTATGTCATCCAGGCCAGCTGTGAGCTTGCAACCCTTCTGCCACAGCCTTTCTGAGTTGCTAGGATTATCGGTGCATGCTACTCTGCCAGCCTTTAGATTGGACTGGGAATTGAACCCAGGTCTCTCATGCAGTCTTAGCTTGCAGAGCATAGCCTCTTAGCAACACACACCACCATGACTAGGCCAAGAATGCAGCCTTTTTTGTCAATACTCCTGACTTCCACTTGGCTGGGATCATAGAAACTCTCATATATGTTCATTAAATTAGGAATCATGTGTAGTGAAGAGGAGAAACTAGGATCATTAAAGATAAGAGACATGGCTTAACACCAGTTCTACTACCAGCTGATTAGTTGAATGTATTAGCTCCCTAGGGCTGCTACAACCAATTCCATAAATGGGGTAGCCTAAAACCACAGAGCAGTTCATAGTTCTAGATGCCAGAAGTCCAAAACCAAGGTGTTGTAGAATTGGTTCCTCCTGAAGCCTCTGAGTGAGAGTCTGTCCCATGCCTTTCTTAGCTTCTGGTGGTTGCAGTCAAGCCTTGGCATTCCTTGGAATTTTGCCAATCTCTGCCTCTGTCATCCTATGACCTTCTTCCCTTCTCATTTGTGCCATCTCCTTTTCTTATAAGAACACCAGTCACTGAATTAGGGCCCACTCTAATCAAGTTAACTCAATTACATATGTGAAGACCCTTTTTCTAAATAAACTTACATTCTGAAGTTCTGGATAGACATACATTTGGGTGGGCCTATTAATATTAATTCTTTAGAAAAACAGAACCAATATAGTATCTGTGTGCATGTAAAAAGAGAGATTTGTCTAAAAGAATTGGTTTACATAATTGTGAAGACTGGCAAGTTCAAAAGCTGTAGGGTAAACCAGCAGGCTGCAGAGCCAGGGAAGTGTTGATACTGTAGTTTAAAGATAGTCTGTTGGTAGAATTCCCTCTTCCTCAGTGAAGAAAGGTCAGTCTTTTTCTTAAGGCTTTCTTAAATTAGATAAGATCCAGCTACATTATTGAGGGTAATCTGCTTTACTCAAAGTCTACTGATTTACATGTTAATCTCATTTACAATTACCTTCAAGGGCCAACCCCATAGTGCAATGGTTAAGCAACTGTGTGTACATGGGAAGCAAGATCCTACATAGCAGACCTCTGTTTGAATCTCAGCCTTGGTAGCTTGAAAGACATGTGGATACGATATAAAACCATCTCCATGATCAACAGAGTGATCAGATGTTACCCCAAAAGATTTTTTGTGCCTCTTTGTAATCCATCCTCCTTGCTTCATTTATCCCCAAGCAACTACTGACCTACTTTCTGTCACTGTAATTTATTTTTTATTTTCTAGAATTTTTAAAATAAAATTCATACTCTATATTTTTTTAATTAATCTTTTTCTCCAAGTTTGCTAAATGAATTTGTGATTCCTCTAGGCCATTGCTTGAATCACTAGTTTATTCTATTTTTATTGCTGAATGTGTGTGTGTGTGTGTAAAGTTTGTTTATCTGGTCATCTGTTAATGAACATTTGAGTAGTTTACAGGTTTTTACTATACTAAAAAAATTACTTTGAACAATCATATACGTGCATTTGTATAGACACAGATTTTCTTTTCTTTCAGATAAATATCTGCCATGTCCTGCACAGCTAAACAAATGCATGACTGAGGGGGGAGCTGCCATGGACTAGAGAATAAATATAACAATAAGCACACAAAAACACAGTGTAGAGAAAAGTGGGGATTGGGTGGTCCCAACTTCTCTGATGGAGAACAGCTGAGGCTCTGAACCATTCCCAGGTTTATTCTTTTAAAGGGCAGAAAACAGGGAGAGGGAAAGTAGAATGCAAAGCCAGTTGTTTTTAGGTGTAAATCAGCTGATGATATGAAGACACTTGGCTCCATGTAGTCCTATGTAAGGTTTCTCCGATCTTCTTGAACTAATTCTGATTAACACATGTGGCTTCCTTCAACTCGATACTGCTCTGCAGTTTCAGAAACACAGAAACAGCTTGGGTATTCACATGTTAATGACTTTCATTGCACTGTAAATGACTGCTCATGGAATTGCGTTTCTGTATGTGTCTTAAGGTCACCATGTTTGCTCAGGTTGGCCAGTCTCTACAAATATCTAAGAATAGAATGGCTGGATCAAATGACAGATGTCTAGCTTTTTAAGAAACTGCTGAGTTCTTTCCCAGAGTAGTTGTACTATTTTATGTTTCCACTTGCATTGTAAGAGAGTTCCAGTTCTCTTTATCTTTACCAACACTTGATACAGTCTTTTTAATTTTAGTCATTCTAATGTGTGTGTACTGGTATCTCATTATGATTTTGTTATATTTCTAACATCACAACTAATGATGTTGAGCATCTTTACATATGCTTATTTGCATGTCTTCTTTATGTAATGTCTGGTCCAATCATTCATCTACTTTTTTGATTGCATTGCTTTTTTTCTCACTGAGTATTGAGTGTTTAAAACTTGTAAGTTTTTTATCTGATGTATGTTTTGCAATTATTTTCTTCCTGTTTATGGGTTACCTTTCATTCTTTAAACAGAAAGTAAAAGTTTTGAATTTTGATGAAGTCCAGTTAACCAGTTTGGTTTTTTTATTGGTTGTGCTTTCATTGTCCTAAGAAATCTTTGCCTAACTTCAGGTCACATAGACTTTCTCCTGTTTTGAGAGTTTTGTTTTGTTTTGTTGCTATAGGGCGTGTGCGCTCGCCAGACAGACAGAGAGAGACAGAGTGAGAAATCACCCCCCAGGGTGGATGGCCACACTGCAATCCCTTCTTCTCCATTCTCCTCTTGGGATCTTGGGCACACACGCACATGTGCCTGGTGTGAGTTTAAGCCATTGTGTCCAGGACTTGAACCACGGCTGACTCCACGGGAGTCCAGTGACACAGCCATTATGCCAACTGCAGGTCCCAACTCCTGTTTTTTCTAAAAGTTTTATAGGTTTAAGTTTTCTATTGAGTTTGTGATAATTTTTTCTTTTTTTCAATTTTACCAGAGAGTGTGTGTTCAATTTTACCAGAGAGTGTGTGTGCTCACCTGAGAGAGAGAGAGAAAAAAAAAAGAAAGAAGGAAAGTGAGAAAGCACTTTTCTTTCATGGAGAATGGTCACTTCACAATCCACCTCTACTTCTTCCTTTTGAGATTTTAGGCTTGCATATACACATGCCTGGCATATTTCTCAAGCTGCTGGGCCAGGGACATTAACTGCACAGTTGGTCATGGGTAATCCAGCCATCATAACCACCATGGCACAGGCTGGCCTACTATGATAAGTTTTTGTTTGTTTGTTTGTTTTGGTTTTGTTTTTATGCCATAGGATGTGTATGCTCACCAGAGAGAGACAGAGTCAGGGAAAGTGAGAAATCATCCCCTAGGATAGCCATGCCACAATCCTTTCTCCTTCGCTTTCCTATTGGGATTTGTAGAATGCATATACATACATCTGGCATGATTTTCAAGTTACCAGGTCCACAGCTTAAACCTCAGTCAGCCATGTAGAGGTCCAGTGCCTTAATTGGTCCATGTAATTTGCTGGCCTCCGCTATGATGAGTTTTAAGTTATTTTGTTTTATATAGTGCAAAGTATGAATCCAAGTTTACTTTTATTTTTATATGTGGATATCCAATTGTTTCAACACCGTTCGTTAGCAAGGCTATCTTCTCTCTGTATCTTTTTTTTTTTTTAAGGTTTTTGCCATAGAGTGTGTGTGCTCACTAGAGAGAGGGAAAGGGAGAAATACTCCTGCCCCAAGGGGGATGGCCATGTTATAATCCCTTTTCCTCCATTCTTCTCTTGTGGTTTTGGACACACAAGCACACACATCCAGTGTGATTTTATCTTTTCTTTTTTAAGAGAGATTTTTTTGCTATAGGGTGTGTATGCTCCCCAGGGAGCCACACCACAATCCCTTCTCCTCCATTTGCCTCTCGGCATTTTGGGCATGCACATGTGTGCAATGTGAGTTTTAAGCCGCCAGGTCTGGGACTTGAACCACAGTTGACTATGTGGGAGTTCAGCAATGTAACCATTACACCACCTGCTGGTATCACCCATTATTATGTTCAAGCCACTGGGTCTGGGACTTGAACTCTAGTTAGCCATGTGGGAATCCAGTGCCTTAACAACCATGCCACTTGCTGGCTCCTCTCTATGTTGTTTCTGTACCTGTCAAAAATCAGTGCCCATTTTTGTGTAGATTTATTTCTAGACTCTATTCTTTTTCACTGATTTATCTTTATGCCAAACACTGTATTTTGATTACAGTAACTTTATAATAACTTTTGCAATCAGTGAGCATTATCCCTTTAACATGCTTCTTTTTTCACATTTATTTGGGCTATTTATTATTTTTTTGAGAGTTTTTTTGCTATAGGGCGCGTGCACTCGCCAGACAGACAGAGAGAGACATAGAGACAGAAAGCAAGAAATCACCCCCCAGGGGGAATGGTCACGCTGCAGTCCCTTCTCCTCCATTCTCCTCTCAGGATCTTGGGCACACACGCACACGTGCCCGGCATGAGTTTTAAGCCACCGGGTCCGGGACGCGAACTGCAGTCAACTATGTGATAGTCCAGTGACATAGCCATTATGCTAACTGCTGGTTCCCTATTTGGGCTATTTTAGGGCATTTGTATTTTCATATGAATTTAGAGTCAGCTTCTCAATTTTTATCAAAAATACTTGCAAGAATTTTAATAGAAATTAAATCAAATCTATACCTCAATTTGAGAAATATTGACATCTCAATAACAGCGAGTCTTCTGAACCATTGTTTATTTAGGTTTTTAAAAATTATTTATTTATTTAAATAAATTATTGATGTATGTGTGCATGCATGCCCAGAATCCCAGGAGGAGAAGGGATTGTGGTATGGCCATCCCCCCTGGGGGATAATTTCTCGCTTTCCTTATCATCATTTCTCTTTGGTGAGCACACTTACCCAATGGCAAAAAACTTAAAACCTAAATTAATTAATTAATTAATTATTAAAAAATTATTTATTGACAATGTTTTACACTATTCAGTGTATGGATTTTCATACAACATATACAAGTGCATGTACACCTTTGTCAGATGTATCCTTAAGTATTTCACAGTTTTATACTTGTGCCTGCTATGTTTTTTCTAAGTTAATGTCTGACTATGTGTTGCTGGTGTGTAGAACTACAGTAGATTTTGTATAGCAAGCTTGTATCCTGTAACCTTGCTACAGTTACTCATGGGTTCCAGCAGAGTTTTTTTGTTTGTTTTGTTATTTTATAGCTTCTATTGGATCATGTCATCTGCAAATAAAGACAATCTTTTCTTCCACTCCAATCTATATGACCTTTTCCTTTCTTTTCCCTTGTTTTTGCTTTGCCTGATCACACTGACCAAACCTCCAATACAGCATTGAATTGAAGAAGGCAGGGTAGACATAACTGTAGGCAAGAACTGTCTTATTCCTGATCTTAGGGGAAAGACGTTCAAAATTTCAGTATTAAGTATGCTGTTTTAGCTAAGCATATTATTTTTTGTAGATGCCCTTTACGAGGCTGAAGAAGTTCGTTTCTGGGACCAGCAGTTAGCTTAATGGCTATGTCGCTGAACTCCCATGCAGTAGACCGTGATTCAAATCCCAAACCCGGTGGCTTAAACTCACGCCGGGCGCATGAGCGTGCGTGCCCAAGATCCCGAGAGGAGAATGGAGGAGAAGGGATTGTGGTGTGGCCATTCCCCTTGGAGGGGTGCTTTCTTGCTTTCTGTCTCTCAGTCTCTCTGTCTTTCTGGTGAGTGCCCATACCCTATAGCACAAAAAAAAAAAAAAGAAGTTCCTTTCTGTACTAAATTTGCTGAGAATTTTTATCAAGTGCCTTTTGTATCTGCTGAGATCATGTGGTTTTTATTTTTTATTTGGCTAATATACTAAATTATATTAACTTCACGTTCAACGTTAAACTGACCCTACATTCCTGGAATAAGCCCACAACGTATTGGTCATGATGTATTAGTCTTCTAACATATTGTGTGAGATTGGATTTCAGGGTAATGCTGACCTCGCAGAAAGAGCTGGGAAGTATTCCTTCCTGTTCAATTTTTTAAATAGAGTTTATGTAGAATTAATATTTTTTTTCCTTAAATGTTTGGTAAAATTCACCAGTGAAGCCATCTGGACCTGGGTTTGTTTTTTGTTTTTGTTTTGTTTTGTTTTGTTTTTGTTTGCTTGTTTTTGTTTTTAGATTGTTAACTACAATTTTAGTTTTAAAGATTTGTACAAGGTCATTCATATTATCAATTTTTTCCTTTTTCTTTTTAAACTATTGCCCAAGGGTGTATGTATTCACCAGAAAGACACAGGCAACTAAGAGCAGGAGATGGGGAGGAGAAAGCATCCCTCAGTGGGACACAGTCATACTGCCATCCTTTCTCCTCCATTTCTCCATCCTATTGAAATTTTAGATATACATAGATGTACATACCTAGCATGTGTTTTAAGCTGCCATGTCTGGGACTTGAACTGTGGTTGGCCATGTAGCTTAACCACTAGGCAACAGGGCTACCTCATCTATTTTTTTCTTCCTTGAGTAGGCTTTGTAATATTCTTTTAAGGAATTTTCCACTCTATCTAAATTGTTGAATTTAGAGGCATAAAGTTGCTTTTAATATTCCCTTACTGTCCTTCATAGCCATAGAATATGTATTGATGCCACCTCTTTCATGTCTGATATAGACAACTGGTATCTTCTTTCATTTGGTCCAGATAAGTCTGCCTATGGGTTTGCTGATTTTATTGATCTTCTCAAAGAAAATCTCTTGGGACCAGCAGTTAGCGTAACGGCCATGTCCCTGGACTCCCATGTAGTCAACCACGATTCTAGTCCCGAAACCAGTGGCTTAAACTCACGCCGGGTGCATGTGCGTGCGTGCCCAAGATTCCAAGAGGAGAATAGAGGAGAAGGGATTGAGGCATGGCCATCCCCCCTGGGGGGTGATTTCTCGCTTTCTGTCTCTCTGTTTCTCTCAAGCACAAGCACCCTATAGCAAAAATCTCCTCCCACCCCCCAAAAAATCCTCTTGATTTCATTGACTTTTTGCCTATTATTTTTCTCCTTTCTTATTGGACAAATTAATGCTTTTAGAAGCAGAGGTAAGGGACAGGATGAAAAAAATTCTGATATTTCCTGGTAGATTGTGATCTTTGTTCCTGCAGATTCTTCTTTTTCTTAAAGTAGTGCTTTACATGGAACAGATGTTCCGTTGGTGGTGGCCTCTTTCCTTGTTTTTTTTCCCTCTACATCAGTACATTTAAGAATTGACTTAACATATGCAATATATCCCATGGGCCACTCCCTAACTAGTGTTTTGATTGGTCGAATTTATCCATTTACACTCATGTGTTACATAAATATGTTCTGGTCAAAAATGAACTGCAGATAGGGCAGAGGCCCCCTAAGTTTATCATGACACTGGAAACTTCCTGTCACCTAGTGATGTGTTAGCCATCATGATGTTGTATTGCAATGCATTATTCTTGTGTGATGATAGCGTAAACAACCTAGTGAATTGCTGATCAGATAAAAATGCAGCACCGATAATTATGTATTAATATGGGACCAGCAGTTGGCATAATGGCTATGTCACTAGACTCCCATGTAGTCGACCACGGTTTGTGTCCCAGACCCGGTGGCTTAAACTCACACCAAGTGTGTACGTGTGTGTGCCGAAGATCCCGAGAGGAGTATAGAGTAGAAAGGATTGTGGCATGGCCATCCCCTCTTGGGGGAGGGGGTGATTTCTTGCTTTCTGTTTCTCTGACTCTCTCTTTCTTTCTGGTGAGTGCACGTGCCCTATAGCAAAAACCTCTCCAAAAAAATAAATTATGTATCAATACAATATGGAATACTTGGAAGTGATAATAAACCACAGTGTTACTAGCTTATGTATTTACTGTACTATGCCTTTTATTGTTATTTTAGAGTGTATTCTTCCTACTTATAAGAAATAGCTTACTATCTGAAGAATGTAATTCCATTTACGATAGCCACAAGATGTATAAGATACTTAGGAGTAAAATTAACCAAGGAAGTCAAAGACCTCTACAAAGAAAACTATGGAAATCTTAAAAAGGAAATTGAAAATGATACTAAAAAGTGGAAGGACATTCCATGTTCCTGAATTGGCAGAATCAATATAATAAAAATGGCAATCCTACCCAAATTAATCTACATATTTAATGTAATCCCTATAAAATTACAAGAGACATTCTTTACAGATCTAGAAAAGACAATTGTAGAATTTGTCTGGAACCATAGAAGATCCCGTTTTGCTAAAGCCATCCAGCGCAAGAAGACTGGAGTAGGTAGCATCTCACTTCCTGACCCCAAAATATATTACAAAGCTATGATAATCAAAACAGCATGTTATTGGCACAGAAATAGACATGAGAACCAATGGAACAGAGTAGAGACTCCAGAAATAAACCCCAAAACATACAGGCAACTCATCTTTGACAAAGGGTACCAGTCAATCCAGTGGGAAAAGGAAGATCTCTTTAGCAGACGGTGTTGGAAACATTGGGTATCCACCTGCAGAAAGATGAATCTGAACCCCTATCTGTCACGATTAACAAAAATCAACTCAAAGTGGATCAAAGATCTAAACCTAAGACTGCAACTATAAAACTACTGGTAGAAAACACTGGGGGAAACTCTGGGAGACATTGGGATAGGCAAAGACTTCTTAAGCAAGACCCCCAAAGCACAGGCAATAATCCTCCAAATAGACAGGTGGGATTACATCAGATTAAGGAGTTTCTGCACAGCGAAGGACACTAATTAGTGTGAATTGACAACCCTTGGAATGGGAGAGAATTTTTGTTAACGGTGCCTTAGATAATGGACTGATAACCAGAATACACAGGGAACTCAAGATGCTTACCCAGAAGAAAATGATTAACCCAATTAAAAGATGGGAAAATAATAGAGAATAAACAACTCTCTAAGGAAGACATATGAACAGCCAAAAAGCATATGAAAAAATGCCCAACATCCTCATTGTCAGAGAGATGCACATCAAAACCACAATGAAATACCACTTAAACCCAGTCAGAATGGCGAAGATTAAAAAAAACAAATAAAGGGTGAAAGGGGAACACTCCTACATTGTTGGTGAGAATGTAAACTGGTCCAGCCACTGTGGAGAACAATATGAAGGTGCCTCAAAGACCCTCAAATAGAACTAATATGTAATCCAGTAATTCCACTCCTGGGTATCTACCCAAAGGACAAGAGAGCACTCAGTTGAAAACGTGCTTGCACAACTATTTTCATTGCAGCGTTATTCATAATTGCTAAGACATGGAACCAATCCAAATGGCCACAAACAGATGAATGGATTGAAAAATTGTTGCAGATATACTCCATGGACTACTATTCAGCTATAAAAAGCAACAAGACTCTGTTATTTGATAGAAAGTGGACAGATATGGAAGATTTGTTGCAGAGTGAAGCAAGTCAGGCTATGAAAGAGAGATATTGTATGTCTCCACTTAACATATACCTACTGTCCACACTCTAGGGTAGAAACTGAAAGATTGGAGATCATGAAAGTATTAACAATTGTAAAATTGTAATGGACACTAGAGACAAAGTGGAAAGAGAGTGTGGGAGGGGAAGAGTGTAGGAAATTTGGGAGGGGAATAGAGAGGTAAGACTCTTGTGGGACAGATAAGGTTTATCATCTGTTGATGAGGATGTGTATGGTGGCCTCAACTAGGCTGGACCGAAGTGTACATCATGTTGGGTAAAGTATCTTCACAATCTAAATGATGTATAGTTATTGAATGCATGAATAATAACAAAAAATAAATAAAAATTTAAAAATATGTATATATATAAATAAAATTCAATAAATTAAAAAAACAAAAAAAAAAGGAAAAAGAAATGTTGTATACTGTAAAGACTAACCCAGAACAACTTTCAGTCCAGCAAGCTCCATTCAAGGTAAGTATGCTATACAGGTGTACCATTTTTTATCTTTTCTATTGTATTTTTACTGTATCTTTTCAATGTTTGGATGTGTTTTGATACACCAATACTTACTATTGTGTTACAATTGCCTATACTATTCAGTACAGTAACTTGCTGTATGAGTTTACAGTGTAGAAGTTCCAGGTTACACCACACAGCCTCAGGGTGTGGTGGACTATACCACCTAGGTCTGTGTGAGTACACTCTGATCACGCAATAATGAAATGGTCTATCAGGATATATTCCTGTTGTTAAGTGATGCAGATTATGTTAGCTTATTTCCTGCTTCTCACAATTGTGGGATTACTCTGCACTAATCTTCGTCAAGCCCTTTACCACATTGACTTTTCATTTTTCTCATTTTTAAGATGAGAAAGATGGGGGTTTTAGTGTTTTTCTAACTATGGCTTATGATCCATTAGTGGGTCATGGGATCAATATGGTGGGTCACAATCAATTTTTAAGAAACTAAATAGAAGATAATAAAAATATCAAATGGCCTCACAAGTAGTGTCAGTATTATCTTGTGAATATATTTATGGTAGGGCAGGAAAGACAAGTTTACAAAACACTGATCTGATAACTTCTAATGACCACTATTTGTTTGATTCTCCAATTCCCATAATAAATGTGTTTCATACTTTTTTTTAAAGGTCGCTTGCCAGAGGTAGAGAGAGAGAAAAAGTGAGAAATCACCCACTGGGAGGATGATCATGCATGCCACAATCCCTTCTCCTCTAGTCTCCTTTCAGGATTTTGGGCACGCACTCATACATGCCCGACATAATTTCGAGCTGCTGGATCCGGGACTAAAACTGCAGAGTTGGCCATGTGGGATCCAGCTGCTTTCACCTCCCCACCACCTGATGGCCCCTAATATATTTCATAGTCTTATTACATGGTATACATTTCTGTTAGGTTGTCAGAAAAGTCATGACCTATTTTTCTGTTTTTCTATGCAAAAATGTCTCATGGCTTTTCCAACAACCCAATACATGTTTCTGAACAATGTTTGTGTATACTAATTTTTTTTTTAAATGTGATTTTTAAGGTTCAGGTTTCGAGGAATTGGCATTCCTTATTATACTGTTCCTTCTAGACTTTTACCATAGATTGTTTATTTTGGAGAGGTTTTTGCTATAGGGCATGTGCGTTCGCCACAAAGACAGAGAGAGAGAGACAGAAAGCGAGAAATTACCCCTAGGGGGGGGACACCGCAATTCCTTCTCCTCCATTCTCCTTTCAGGCTCTTGGGCACCCATGCACACGTGCCTGGCATGAGTTTAAGCCGCCGGGTCCAGGACTGGAACCACGGTCGACTACATGGGAGTCTAGCGACATAGCCATTACGCCAACTGCTGGTCTTGAGGTGGTTATTTTTAAAAAGCCTCTGTTTATGTTGAGGGTCGTACATTTGCTTATAAGGATTTCTATGTAGTGAAATTTGACACACATTAGGGATTTTATAGCTATATAGTATTCAATTGCTTTGGTATGTAAATAACTTGATTTAAAACAACACAATAGTTGATACTACAGGCACTTTGCAATGACCGTCTCTGACAAAAAGGAAAATGTTTTACTTGGTGAAGCACTATGCTAATTTTTTTAATTGCCAGAGGGCACACTCACTCTCCAGAGAGATAAAGAATGAGAGAGAAAGTGAAAAAACACCCTCCTCCATGTGATGTGGTCAGACTACAACCTCTTCTCCTTCATTTCTCTATCCTGTTGGGATTTGAGGCACACTGGCAAACGTGCCCAGTGTGTTTCTCAAGCTGCTGGGTCTGGGATTTGAATCACAGTCAGCCATGTGGAATCTGATTCCCCTAACCATTGGACTATGGGACTGGCCCTTATGCTAATTTAAGAGCTGAAAATTCATGGTATTAGACAGGTAAGTGATTGGAAGGGCAGGAAGCAACTCTCCTGCTCTGGAGTCATGTCAAGTGGTTTCTGTCAGTATGCTGAGTGTTGAGCTGAGCTACAGACAGTGGGGGGCCTGGGAGGGATGCCAAGGTGAGTGCTGTGGCCAGGAGAATGGGATCCAGAGGGAGGAGACCCTAGCACCACAGGGCGTCAGAGCTAGAAACAGTCTTGAGCATCCCCTAGGAAAATTCAACACCTATTCATACATAAAGAAAGTGAGGCTCAGGTGGTGACTGTCCCTGTTTACACAATGCAAGTTCCAACACTTGGATCCTCTGACAGTATAGTCCTAGCTCGGTTCAGAAGTTTCAGGAGACGAGAACACTAGAAATGAAGAAGAGGCAAGAGAATACAAAAAACATGCAATCTGGGAAGTTTAGACTGGTCAGGGAGTGGGCCATTTTTCATGGTCAAAGAGGTAGAAGAGGTTTGGAATACAGAGGTCATTCAGCTCAAAAAGTCAACACAGTAGGTGTGAGATAACCTCAGGTGAACTCAGTGCTAGGGTAAAGCATTTTGGGACCAGATGGCCTCCTTAGAGACAGGAGGTGAGGTCAAGGCATGAGCGTGCCCGAGTCTGCAGGGATAGCCTTGGTTGAAGCCTCGGTTGAGTAAGCAAATAACTTTTACCGTATGGTTCCAACTCCGAGATGAAAGCAAAGAAGGTTCTGGATTGGTAGGAAGGGAAGGCAGGAAGCAAATTTCCTCAGTCAGACAGGGTTGCCAGATAAAATGCAGGAAGTCCATTTAAATCTGGATTTCAGATAAGCCATGAATAATGGTTTAGGGTAAGCAGACCCTTCTATGTAATATAATAATAAAATGCTGTATAATATAAAAGAATACAACATAATATAATAAAATAACTAAAATATTATGTGTGATTTATCTGAAATTCACATTCAACTGGCCATCTTGTGCTTTCCCTCTCTAAATCCTTCAACTTTACTATCATAGGTAGAGCACCAAGAAATAGACTCTCTTCATTTATGAACAAATGCAAAAAAAAAAAAGTAGGCTTCCTACTAAACTCCATCTCCTTCTCTCTTTTTTTTTTTGAAAAAAATTATTTATTTAATTTTATTTGTTTATTATTATTCTTCAGTTTGACCAGAGAGAGGAAGAGAAAGGAGAGTGAGAAAGCAAGTTGCCAGATCTAGGACTGGAACTGGGTCAGTCATGTGGGAGTCTGGTGCCTTAGCCACCATGCCACCTGCCAGCCCCAAACTTCTCCATCTTCTTCGCTTTACCCATTTAAAAGATAGTTCACAAAATTTAAGTTGACAAATGATTTTTGTAAGAATCCACTATTTTTTTTTAGAAAGAGATTTTTGCTATAGGGCACATGTGCTAACCAGAGAGACAGAGAGACAAAAAGTGAGAAATCACACACACCACCCCCCCTCCCGGGGAGATGACCATGACGCAATCCCTTCTTCTCCATTAGCCTCTCCGGATTTTGGGCACGCACACACATGTAGCCTCTCTGGGTTTTGGGCACGCACACACATGCACCTGGCACGAGTTTCATGCCGCTGGGTCTTGGACTCAAACTGCAGTTGACTATGTGTGAGTCCAGCACCATAACCGTTAAGCCATCTGCTGGTCCCCTAAGAACCCACTTCTGCATGATGGTATGCGTACACTTTTTATCCAGGGAAGCTAACCAGAAGCAGGATTTTGGCTTACTGGGAAAATTTTAGATGTTATGAGAAAATGGAGATGAGTTACGGTAACAAAATGAGTCTAAGAATCCCAGGTTTAAAATGAGATATTTTTGGAGCATGTAGCTCTCTTTGGCATCCTGCATCCTATACGCCTGTCACCTCAAATATACAAACATTTGGTGGAGTTTCACTTTCCCGGTTGGATAAATTGGTGGTTGTTCCCCAAATGACTCCAAATCCAGGATGGTTTTGAGGTCGAATGTTCAGGTTTGTATGCATCTCTTTAAGTTTACAGAGGAGTGAGAGTTCATAAACCGGTTACAGAGCCTGCAGATGGAGAAAAAATTGTTCCCGGTGTGGAAAGGCTACGGGATGATCAAAGGCCTGTGGGACAGACACTTCCTGCCTCCAGCCAAGAGCAGCTGCTACACCAGTTAGACAGAACACTGGCTTGCAGCTCATTGGCACGTGACTCTGTCGATGTAAAAACATGCATTAAAAAAGAGAGAGTAGTTTGCTCCAAGAGCTTTCTATTCTCCATTGAGTTGGCTCTAGTTATTTTAAGAAAAACAGTATACAAAAATCTGAACTTGGAAAATAAGCACGGGAGTCACCCATTCCTACCAGAAAGGCTTCTTGCGGGTTGGTTTGTGGGGAGAGAGTGTAAAAGACAAGGACAAAATGAGACGTCTGCCTCAAGGGGCATGGTTGAGTGAGTCATTACATATTGACACTTCGCGATGTTTGATCAGTACGGCAGTTAGAGAACATGATGAGACAGAACCCTAAGTACTGATCTGTAGCTTTATGTGTAAAGTCGACTTTATAGTAACAAAAAGAAGGAAGGCAAGAACTGAAATTCCACCCAAACCTCAGTAACTATACGTGTATGCTCGTTTATATTTTTGTGAGAAGAGCGTGGAAGGATTCACATCAACATGTCAATATTAATCACTTGAGGTGAAATGGAAACATTATGGACTGGTAGGAAGATGATTAGCTTTTTAACTTATTACGACAAAATTTTCTTTGGCTTAGTATAACAAGTGTGTGTTAACTATTATTTATGACATTTTAAAAGTGAATATCAAACAAAAATTATATGACAGGCAGATTTTTTGTTTGTCACCATTATTATTTTTGAAAAACTTGTTACAAGCATGCACACTCACCAGAGAGACACAGAGAGAGAGAGAGAGAAAGCAAGCCACCAGGTCCAAGACTCGAATTGTGATTGGGTATGTGGGAGTCTAGTGCCTTAACCACCACTCCAGCTTCTGGCCAGGACAGATTTTTAAAAATCACTGAAGGGCTTTTAAAAATAGTAGACATTGGGGCCAGTAGGTGGAGTAGTGGTTAAGGTGCTGCACTCCCACATGGCCGACCACAGTCAAGTGTTGGACCCAGTGGCTTGAAACACAGTAGGAGCATGTGCGCTTGCTAGAGAGACAGAGACAGAAAGTGAGAAATCACCCCCCCCACGGGGGATGGTCATGCCACAATCCCTTATCCTTCATTTTCCTCTTGGGATCTTGGGCACACACGCACACATACTCAGTGTGAGTTTCAAGCCTCCAGATTCAGGACTTGAATTGCAGTTGACCATGGGTGGGTCCAGCAATGTAACCATTATGCCATCTGCTGGTACCACAAAAATCTCCCTTTGAAAAATAAATAAATAATGGTAGACACCATGAGGGCCAGATGGGGGACACAGAGGTAACACTTGATGCTCTGCAAGGCTGACCTCCATGGGAAGGTTTCTGGATCTGCCACCAGGGACCTCCCTGAATACAACAGGCACACATGTGCCCGTGATCTGGAGCGGGCTGAGGCTGGGGTGGGTTGCAGTGTCCACGCCCTCTTGGGGTGCTCTCTGTCTGTCTCTTTCTGTCTATTTCTCTCTCATTCATGGAGGGAATAAATAAACTTTAAATATAAAATAAAATAGTTGACTCCCTAACAAACTCCATCTTCCTCACTTTACCTTATCCATTTAAAATATGGTTCAGATTGTGCCACCAGATGGCATGGAGCTTAAAGCACCAAATCCCATGTGGCCAGCTTCATGGATTGAGTCCCAGGCCAGTGGTTTGAAAAACATGAAGGGCACATGTGCATGTATGCCCATAGTCCCAAGAAGAGAGTGGAGGAAAGAGGTTTATGGCATAGCCATCCCCATGGGGAATGATTTCTCACTTTCCCTCTCTCTGTTAAGCACATGTGTCCTATAGCAAAAATTAAAAACAAACACAAAAAAGGTTCAGCTCCCAAATTTTGAGTAGACAGCTCATTTTTCTAAGAATGTACTTTTGCAGTATGATATGCATATACCTTTTATCTAGGGAAGCTAACCAGAAGTAGGATTTTGGCTCTGGAGAAAATGCTAGATGTTACAAGAATATGGAGATGAGTTAATGGTAATACAATGAATTTTTCTAAGATCCCAGTTCTAAAACTCAAGCTTGACTATCCATGAGGTAGATGATCCGTATCTTTCATGCTGTGAAAACAGAGTACATGTTTGCCGATACAAGAGGACTTCAAGAATTTTTTGAAAAAGTGAAATTAAATTCTGAGTTTATTTTGATGCAAAAACTTGAAACGTATGCACAGCTTTTTCTGGTACTGTGCATTTTTCCATGAACATTTTGAACACTTTTCATATTTATAAGTCTTTCTTTTTTTAGGGCTGCGTCTATTTTCTGCTTGCATCATTCTTTTGTTCAGTCGACATCTAAAGGCCCAACTTCAGAGGTCCCTAGATTCAATGCTGAGCAGTGTGCTAATTCACTGTTTTATAGATTGATCCTTGGCTGAACCCCTCTTCTAGAAAGTTCTATGTACTTAGATTCAAGAACAAAAAAGAACTGAATACTTTTTAAATATATATATATAAACAATGCACATATTTTTTCTTTGTGCTTTCTATGACCATCACAGATTCTTTTGGGAATAAGATGCATAGTTTTTTTTTTTTTTTTTAAAGTGTGAAATGCATAGCAATGTTGTTCATGGGGAAAGGGCAGATGTTTGATATGGCTGATTGATAAGTAGTATGAGTACTATCACTTTTGTATTTCTTGCCATTTACTGTTGAATCGAAGTATTGAATTGGTTTCCATTATAACAGGTTATAATGGGTAGAGGAAGCTGTTTGCTTTTAACTCATTTTAGATAACTAAATTTTTCAGGCACCTGACAAGTCCATAAAATTTCTAGGAAGGCATGTCAATAACAAAACCCAACCTACCTAGACAATTACTGTGAAGAAAATCAGTTGAATTGTATTCATTATTCCGAGATCACTGGAAACGTCTGTCAATCCAAGGAACAGTAACTGTTACTAATTAGCAGCCCTTCCGGCCTCAAAGCCAAACCTAAACAAACAAAATAAAACGACATAGCTGTATATTTGACAACATTCTATTTTGCATTAACCTAAGATACTTGACAGTTACAGTACATTGGATTCAACACTTAAGGGCTCTGCCTTCCCTCAGGATGAGGTGCTTAAGGCTATAGGAAATGAACTTAAACCATTGCAGCCTTTTACATTTTTTTTTTTAAAGAGGTTTTCGCTATAGGGTGCGTGCACTCGCCAGACAGACAGAGACAGACATAGAGACAGAAAGCGAGAAATCACCCCCCAGGGGGGATGGTCACACCACAATCCCTTCTCCTCCATTCTCCTCTTGGGATCTTGGGCACGCACGCACACGCGCCCAGCGTGAGTTTTAAGCCACTGGGTCCGGGATGCAAACCACGGTCGACTACGTGGGAGTCCAGCGACATAGCCATTACGCTAACTGCTGGTTCCCCAGCCTTTTACATTTTTAAAAATTGAATTTTCATGACAGAGAGTGCATGCATATGCATGAGAGAGAGAGAGAGAGAGAGAGAGAGAGAAACAGAATGAGAGCACCTTTGACAGGGTCTCATCACGTTGTGGTCTCTTTTTTGCAGCCCTCCATCTGCTTAGGATCCTGTGCACGTGTGATAGCTCCTGGTGAGTTTTCGGGCCAACTGGAGCTTCAAAACCCGTGGTTGGCCATGTGGCCTCCAGCCCTGCAGTCCAGTTTGTTCCAGACTGGGCCACTGGGCTGGACCTTACAGCCTTTTAAACTGCAAAACAGAACCTCCCAAGCTGTCCTTTCCTTCGAAGTGTTAATGGACTTGACCCAATTGTTTGACACACGAAAGCAGCTCTTGTCGCTTTCTTCCTGAGGGCCTTTCTGCAGCCCCTTGAAGGGCAGTTGCTGGACTAGTCTCAGCAGATTGACACGATTTCTAGATTCAAATTCTGAAGACATGGGAAAAAATCGTGTTGACTGGAATTTCTGGAGGAAATTGAAATACAGTATATGCTACTTTTTAACTGAACCTCTGAAACCACTTTATGGACACAAGAAGATAATACTGGGCTGCACAAAACTTGATTTACTTATAACGTTATTGGATGTGGTAGTTTGAGATGAAAAGAGCTGAAGGTATTTTTTGTGAGAAATGTGAGCTATACACAATTTACAAGTGATAATAAAGTATACATTACTCTCCACCGGAAAAAAAGTGAGCCTTCCTTTTAATCACAAAGACCAAGTAAAAATTGTACTTATTTAATTATTCCATTTTTGCAAAAGTTCATCTCTGAGCTCTGTGTGTGTGTGTGTGTGTGTGTTTGTGTGACCTGAGAAAGGGTTGGAGCAGGAACAGTTCTCCTTTGGCAGAGGGTCTCTCAGGAGCTGCTGTGTCAGTACGAAATAAGCCGCATCCCCTGTGGCTTGTACATCCACACGCCAACTCTCTCATTGACTGCACCACATTTTGAGCTGTGCCCTTTGTGGTGGAAAAGAAGGTTGTAAACCCATGGCCAAAATACCTTATGTTAGCTGAAAACACACACCTGAAGCACAGAAGAAAGACAAGAACAGTTCTTTTCATTGGCATGTGTCTATTGCCATAAATATCTACTGGGCAAAGATTTGGGAGGGTCTACTTGGCTCTGTTCAACTCAGCAGCTCCCCAGTGAATACGGATAAAGTACAGACCATCCGGTTGCATTTGAGTGTCAGATAAACAATGAGTGCAAGCAATTGGAGACACATGCTAATTGACTATTGTATGCATTCATTATTTGCATGTAAATAAGTTCTCTATATTTTGCTTTGCAAAATGGCAACTCTGGCCTGAGATTTTCATTCTGAACTCTGGGGAGCACCTCACATTTCTTCATTTACTCACTCAACTCCATTTATGGAGCATTTCTTCTGTGCCCGGCTCTGTCCTAGGATCCGTGGATCCAGACCCAATCAAGAGAGGCACAGTCAGACTTGTTGGGAAAACAGAAAAGATAGGCCTACTGATAAAATAGGAAAATTAGCGAGATAGCTTCACATAATGATGAGTGCTGGGAAGATCCTGTGCCACCAGTAATGTGCAGTGCAAGAGAGCTGGCTCCCGTATAGCAACCTCGATTCGAATCCTGGCCTGGTCAGCCTGAAACATGCAGGGCACGTGTGCTACTGCCCAGGATTGAAAAGGCTGGAGGACTGGACAAGGATGATAGCATAACCAGATCCTGTATGGGGCTTCTTTTCTCTCTCACTTTCACATGTACCTTTGTCACTTCTAGCCTCCCTTCCTTGCTGGTCCCCCGCATCGGGCATGCTCACCCTATCTAGCTCTCCCAGCACTTCTCCTCGCCAGGTTTTTAATGTGTGAATTGGTTCCAGACCTGCTTTTGTGGCTGGCTGGGCTGGGCTGGGGCTGGGGCTGGGGGTTAAGAGCTGTGGAGTCTAAGTCAGAGGGGAAGAGGGCGGAAAGAGCCCTCTCTTCAGCTGACTTTCTCTAGGCTCTTCTATGGATGTCATTCTAAACATGTCGGCTCTTTCTTCCCTTCCTCTATTCTAACTTCAGTGTGTTAATCCAGGCACCAGGAGGGGAAAAGGGTGTCAATTTGTCCTGTCTCATGTCTATCTCCAACGACAGCCATATTCCAAGTAAACAGAGCAGTGTGCAAAAGGGACGTGGCGGCACTCATCCTTTGACTCCTAACCACGTAGAACTTCTGTTTGGACTGGGACTCCAGTGAGAAAATGGTACTGTCATCCCCAAGGTCAGACGAAGAAGAAAGATAAATCTGCCCAGAAAGTTAATACATGCTTTTAAAGGGAGAAAGAAGAAAGGAAAAGTGGGGAAAGAGAGGGAGGGAGAGCAGGAGAGAAAGAAAAATAATGTGAGAAAGGGATAGAGACTGGTAGACTTTCCCGGAATAATATGTGAGCAAAAATTGCTCTATTTTCTTTTTTTTTTTTTTTGAGAGAGAGATTTTAGCTATAGGGAGTGTGCATTTGTTGGAGAGAAAGAGAGACAGGAGGTGAGAAATCACTCTCAAGGGAGGATGGCCATGCTACAATCCCTTCTATTCTCCTCTCGGCAGCTTGGGCACTCACAAGTGCCTGCTGAGAGTTTTAAGCCGCTGGGTCCTGGACTTGAACTGAGGTCAACTGTGAGAGTCCCGTGATGTAGCCATTATGCCACCTGCTGGTTCATACTACTCTATTTTCTTAATCTAACAATAACCAAACCGCACAGGTGCAGACATAAAACAAAACTAGTCTAAGTGCCAGCACGATTCGTATCTGGGATAGAGGGAGGCAGTGACTTAGCAGGAAAAAAGGCAAAACAAAGTAAGAACAAAACCGAAGTCCTTGATGTGGTTTAATCTCGGCTGTACCAGCTGTGCTGTGAGTTGGGCAGGGCAGGGCCATACACATTGTCCATCCTCGTAGGCCTGTGCTTGCAGACGACTGTCCAGGTCCAGGAAGGAAGGAAGCAAGGAAGGAAGGAAGGAAAGAAAGAAGGAAGGAAGGAAGGAAGGAAGGAAGGAAAGTAGAAAGGAAGGAAGAAAGGGAGGCAGGCGCCAAGAGCACCTCCTGGGGCCCCATGACTTCATGTTGGAGGAAAAGGGCTGGACTGAGCATGCTCAAAGGTTCCTTTCCGCTTCAGCACTCTGTCCACACCTTTTCTGTTTTCTCTCCACCGTGTCCATGCTCACACAGACGTGGTTTCTCTGTGGCTAACACTGCTCCCAGAGCGTTCTTCCTCCTCCTTGTCTCTCTCACATGCCTCAGGTGTCACCCCTCATATTCCCCAGCACATTTCTCACATCTGTATGTGGACCTTGAGGAGGACAGATAACACAGTTGACTGGTAGGTAAAAGTCACGTACACTGACATTTTCATATTAGTATATAGTCAAGTACCAGAGAAAAGATCTGTGAAATTTAGATTTTTAACAGTGTTCCCAAAAAATGCAGCAAACTGTAGACTCTTTCGTGAGGCCACATAAAGCTGCTTTCAAAGACAATGACGACTAAGTTCTGCATAGTTTAGAGCCTGGCAGCCGGCCAGAGAAATGGCTCCCTCCTCGCCATTCACGGAACCCAGGAGAAAGGCATGTGTGTTACTACAGGAATGAATCGACCCTCTATTGCCTGACCCAGGCCAATCCTTATTTACAGATTGGAGAAGAAAATTAATCAAAAAACGTGTTCTCCTAGCAAGGCCACCCTAACCATGGAGGATTTTTTTTCCCCCACAGGCACAAAAGAAGATGTCATTTTAAAAAGGTCCCCCCCCCCTTAAATTTCCCAAACATTTCTCCAATTTCTATCTTAACTTTTCAGAGGAAAACTTGAATATCAATGGAGAAGAGAGATAATCCACCCAAGGATATCAGCCTTCTGCAGTGCTCCTGGTAAATGGACTAGTTATAAGACTGTCTGTAAGTAACAACAACAACAAAAAATTAAGCTTGGTTTTAATGATAAGTTTATTTATTTGGGGCCAGCAGGTGGCATGGTGGTTAAGGTGCTGGACTCCCACATGGCCAACCATGGTTTGAGTCCTAGACCCAGCAGCTTGAAAACTCAAGCTAAGCATGTGTGTGTATGCACGCACACACCCAAAATCGCGAAAAGAGACTAGAGGAGAAAGGATTGTGGCATGGCCATCAAGTTTACTTACTTAACATTAAAAACATAATTTTAACATGAAAAGCCCATGGATTCAATTTTGTCGACAAGGACACATTTTTCTCTCTTTACTCTGGTTTATTTTCTGTTTTGTTTTGTTTGTTTTACTCTGGTTTATTTTCTTGAGCTATCTATCCTCAAGTTGTACCAATGGCTGCGACTGCCTCAGGCAGCACACTGTGATGACAACATCCATGGCAGAAAAAAAAAGAATGTCCCTTCCTGTCTTGTGTTCCATTTTAAGAGAAAGGAAAACTCTCCCAGGAAACTTCCCACTGACACCCCCCCACCCCCATTTTCCCTGGGCAGAATGGCATCACCTACACTCACCTACCTAAGGTGAAGGAATGGGACAATCATGATTGGTTCAGGCCTGTGCTGTCTAGTGGAACTATAATGTGAGCCAGATATATAATTTTAAATTTTATAACAGCCACATTCTTTAAAAAAGAAGGGTCACATTAGTTCTAATAATGTGTTTTATTAACCCCAATATATGCAAAATACTACTACCTCAACGTATGACCATATAGTAAATTAATTTCTTTAAGTTTATTTAGTTCCTCCATGGATGAGAAGGACAGAGATAAAGAGCATTTCCAAAAGAAGTACAACACCTTATCACGATGCCACCAAGCTTCGACTGACACCCAGCTTCAGTCAATCCTCAGTCATGGGCATACGATTACCCAGAATACTCAGGGAGGTCTCTGGTTATGACCCTAGAACCTTCCCATATCAGTCAGCCTCCCAGAACATTGTCTTGTATCACTGTGCCAATGTCTAGCCTCCCAATGTAACAAGTTATGAGTGGTTATATTTCACATTCCTTTTCCTTCTCATACTCTCGAGTTCAGTGTCTATGCTACACATGGCACATCTCAACCTGAATTGGACACATTTTGGATGAACGACAGCCACGTGTGGCCAGTGGCTCTTGTATTGGGCAGTGTGGATATAGGCCTGACAAGACCAACTGCCTGGTGCTGAGGAGGAGCGCAGCCTCCCCTGAAGTTATCTACCCCTCAGAAGAGAGTAAATAAACTTGAGGCTCTCTTACTTAGCCAGCGAGAAGACAGGCAATGGCTGCTGGGATTAATCTCATCTTTCTCCAAACCTATTTCTCTTCCCCTACCCCCTTTTATGAGGAAAGGTACCACCACCCACTTGGTCACCAGGAGAAACAGAATTATTCTAGTCACCTCTCTTTTCATTACTTTTCCGACACAGTTGTTGATGAAATTTCGGCTCCCAAATACCAGTGGTCTTCAAAAGCTCATAGAAAGTATATATAATTTTAAAAAACTACATATAGATTCCATTTTTTTATACCAAAATAAACTGTGCTTTACTTCCGCATTTCTCTGAAGGTTCTGAAGTACCCTCATCTCTCTCTTTTTAAGTTGTTCATGTATTTCTTTTTAAAACTTTATTCATTTATTTTATTAATTTATTTATCTTACATTCTTTCACTGAACATCATCACAGCATGCAAAATTTGGGGTTTTCCATCCAGAATACACTGTGAAGTGGCTTAATCATACATGTTATCATCAATCAATAATTTTCCATTTCTTGTTTCTTTTATATATATATTTTACCCCTATTTCTCACCCTCTGCCATTTCCCACCCACACCATATCTGCAGTTGCTTTGCATTCCTTTTTTATTTTTCCCACATTTCATCGATTCACAAAATATCTTAATCTAAATACTTTCAATAGCAAGTTCAGCTGATATATACATATCTGTGAACACATGTTGACTTTAGGCATGAAACTCTGTGGGTAGAATGAACACACTATAAAGTAACACCTAGCTGAGGCTCTATTGTGGCCATTAAATAGGTATTTTTTAAATATATTTTTTTAACTTCAAGAAAGGCAGTTTTAGCTTTAGTAAATCAAAATAAAAAAAATGTTAAGAGAACTTTGCTTAATACTTAAAGTGAGGAGTTAGGATTCTATTTGAATAGTAAGTCCATGGACCTGTCCACAACTCAAGAGAGGACAAAAAATCCTTAACTATGGGAACCAGCAGTTAGCGTAATGGCTATGTCGCTGGACTCCCACGTAGTCGACCGCGGTTCGCGTCCCGGACCCGGTGGCTTAAAACTCATGCCGGGCGCGTGTGCATGCGTGCCCAAGATCCCGAGAGGAGAATGGAGGAGAAGGGATTGTGGCGTGACCATCCCCCCTGGGGGGTGATTTCTCGCTTTCTGTCTCTATGTCTCTCTCTGTCTGTCTGGCGGGCGCACGGCCCCTACAGTAAAAATCTCTCAAAAAAAAAAAAAAATCCTTAACTGTGGAAAATAAAGCATAGAAGAAGATCAGTAACGTTTTAGTCAAAAGTCATAAAATTCTATTTCACCAGTTCCAGTTTAGACTCATGTATTTAATCTATCTTCTGTTGTGGTCTGACCTTTCCGTTTAAATTCTGGAAGATAACGTTCAACTCTGGACTCATCCCTACCATTAAGCTGGCCATTTTCTTAGCTGTTTTAGAACTGTTATTTCTGTGTGTCTGACTTTAGTTTTCTTGGGATAGCACTCACTTCAGAACTTCTGAAAGAACTAACCTCGTGTTGGTAAATTCTTTCAGGTTTTGTTTATCTGAGAATGTTCTTGTCTTCTCTTCCCATGTAAAGCATAATCTTGTCGGATATAGTATTCTCGGTTGAAATTGTTTTTCACTCAACTCATTGAGTATATTTTCCCGTTATTTCCTTGTTTGCATTGTTTCCAATGAGAGGTCTGGTCTGACACTAGCTTGATGAGATATCCTTTGTAGATAACTTGACACTTCTCTCTTGCCAGTCTGAGTATCTTGTCTTTATCTGTGGTTTTGGTCAGTCTGGCTATAATATGTCTTAGAGAAGATCTTCTTGGGCTGACTTTATTTGGGGTCCCTTGTACTTCTTGGGACTGGATCTTTGAATGCCTCTCTAGGTTTGGAAAGTTTTCTTCCAGGATTTCATGGAATAGATTGTCAATGATCTCTTCATCTTCTGGGATACCTATTATCCGGATGTTTGGACGTTTGATGATATCTAGTATTTCTTGTATATTATTCTCAGTTTTTGGGCTATTTTCTCAGTCTTTGTGGTGGATTTTACTAGTCCAGCGATTCTGTTTTCTACGTCTGAGATTCAACTTTCTTTATGATCTAGTCTACTTTTAATACTTTTGAGGGAGGTTTTGACTTCCTGTATTATAGCCTTCTTCTCCAACAGTTCCATTTGATTCTTTTTTATGGTGTGTATTTCCTCTTTCAGCTCATGCAAGAATTTCCTCACCTCCTGGAACTCCTTGGCTCTTTTCTTCTGGAGTTCATTGTCTCTCTTCTCTTTCATCTTTGTTAGCTTTGTTACTATGAATATTCTAAATTCTTTATCAGACATTTCTGTGGGTTCCATTGTACTGTCTCTGGATGAAGAAGAGTTATTCTTTTCCCTTGGGGGAGAGGTATTTTCTTGGTTTCTCATATTTCTTGTGCCTCTGTGGTGATTTCTAGTCATCTGATGGGTTATCTGCTTCTTCTTAATTTCTAGAAGTTCAATCTGAGCGATCAGAGGTGCATAGGAGGAGGTGATTTGCAAACTCTTCGCTGTTCCATTTTTCTCCTTTTGTGCCCCAGATTCACTGGGAATTGAAGATTATGTTGACTCTAATAGTATTCAGATGCTTGGCTACATTTCACTTAGTCTTGTCTAGACACTCAGTGAGTGAAGGCTGAGCAGCAAAGTGATGAGATGAAAGAAAAAGGATAAGAAAATAGAGAAAGAGAAAAATCATACAAATTTATTTATTTTAAAAAACAAAAAATGAAAACCACATGGCCATGCAAAAGCACTAAATCTCAGCTCCTGTGGTGGACTCAGTCTTCTTCTGAAGGCCTACCCTTTTTGCCTCTCTTAAATAGGAGGGAGGGAAAGGGGAAGGGATTGTTAGCAAGATAAAGGAGGATTTCAAAGCCAGGAAAATACTTTACCTTAAAAAAATTTTTTAAAGAAAAATTTTAAAATGAAAAAACAGAAAGACAGAAAGAGACAGAGAGAGACAGAGAGAAGGATAGAGGGGGCTCTACCAGGGTGATTTCTCAGCAGAGCATGTTCATTTCTCTTATTCCCTGAAAGTACTAGATTTCAGCTGCCATGGAAGACTCAGTCTTCTTCTGTTTTTCATTTATTTCTTGAGAGAGAGAGAAAGAAGGATCCCCAACAGGGTCTTGGCATGCCATGATACTTCCCCTAGCCTTTCAGCCAGTCTGGATCATGGGCACACCTGGTGTGTTCAGGTCAACCCAGAGCCTGTTCTTTGGCTCTGGATCCTACAGCAGCACCCAACCACCATGCCACTATGGCTGGACCCTAAATAGCTCTTGGACACAATCTCTTCTTTATTCCCTCTGCCATGGCCACAACATGGGGCCCTCCATTGTAATCCTTCCTAAATCTGATCATGTCACCAACTTTTGTCCAGTTCCTCAATGGCCCCCGAAGCTTTCAGGATACCATTGAGACCCTTTAACACAGAGCACATTAGCACACCTGCTTCCTTCCCATGATCTGCTTGGCTCTGGCCATCTGGAAGTGCATGTAGTTCTTGGATGTCTTTTCTCTTTTATGCCTCCATCTCTTTTATGCCTCCACTATGGTTTTCTGTGATTCCCTGTGTTCAGATCACCCTCTCCCTTCCTCCTCCCTTCTGTAATTCTCTCCTTGCAGCCTTCTGTACCTCTCACCCAAGGTGGACTGATTTTCCTAAGAACACCACATGCCCTGTTCTTTCTCTGCCCTAGCACGTGTCTTGCTCTTTCCATTAGATGGTGAGATTGCTGAGGGCAAGGACTGTGCTTCAATCTCTGTAACCTCACTGCAGCGCACACAGTGCCTGCCTGGCACCTAGTGAACGTGGAGCACTGCACCTGCCGAGGTAAAAGCTCCGTGTCCACTGAGTGAATGAATGGTGAGTGAATGGATGGATGCATTCTGTTCTCCTTTTTCAGTCTTTTCCCACCCATGCTCAAAAAGCAGCTCCTTCTAGCTTCCTGCCTTTGGGAACTGTCTTAGTTTCTTGGATGGCCATAACAAAATACTACAAAAGGGGTGGCTTAAACAACAGAAATCATTTTCTTAGAGTTTTACAGGCTACAAGTCCAAAACTCAATGTATTGGGAGGTTAGTTCCTGTGAGTGAGGAGAATCCATTCTGTGCTTCTGGTAGCTTCAGGCATTCCTTGGCTTATGTTGAGTTGTCAGAAAGTCATGATGTATTTTTCTATGGTTTTCTGTGTAAAAATATATCATGACTTTTCTGAGAACCCAATAGATGGTCTTCCTTCTGTGAATATCTGTTTCTGTGTCTAAGTTCTCCTGCTAGTTTTTTTTGTTGTTTTTTTATTTTTTATTTTTTTTTATTTTTTATTTTATTTTTTAGTTTGCCAGCAGGGTGCATGCACTCAGTGGAGAGAGAGAGAGAGAGAGAGAGAGAGAGAGAGAGAAGCCCCCCTCCCCCATGGGGAAGAGTCACTCCACAATACCTTCTCCATTTCTCTCTCTTCAGGATTTTGCGCACGCGCACACACACACACACACACATTTGGCATATATCTGAAGCTGTCAAGTATGAGACTTGAACCATCCCATTGGCCATGTCGGATCCAGCTGTCTTAACCCCCATATCACCGACTGGCCCAAATTTCCCCTTTTTATAAGGACACCAGTCAAATTGGATTAGAACTCATCCCAATGGCCTTTCTTACTTGATCATCTGCAACAGGATCATCTATTTTCAAATAAGATCCAATTCACAGTTACTGAGGGGGTAGAACATTAATGTCTTTAGGAAGACACAAGTCAACCTATAACTAGAAGTACAGTTGAAGACAGTTTTATTCATTTTCTGTTACTGTGTAACAAGTTACTTTAATGTCTTTAGGAAGACACAGGTCAACCTATAACTAGAAGTACAGTTGAAGGCAGGTGTATTCATTTTCTGTTACTGTGTAACAAGTTACCACAGTTATATACATGCTCATTTATTACCTCATAATTTCTGTGGGTCAGGAACCCAGGCGCAGCAAAGCTGGGTCCCCTGCTTTGTCTCACAAGGAATGGAATGTGTTCTTATTTGGAAGATATGGGAAGACTCTCATTTCCTGGTAACTGTTTGAAGCCCTGGCTTCTCGACTGTCAGCTGAAGGCTGCCCGCAGTGCCCTGCCATGTGACCCTCTCCAAAGGGAGGAGGCAGGGTGAAGTCTGCTTCTGCAAGGCTCACTGGAGGAGTCTCTCTCTTGGGCTCTAGCTGGAGTTGCTCTCTCTCTCTCTTTTGGCTACTTTCTCACCTACTCTCTCTTTAATCATGGAAGTGACATGTGAGAACTTCAAAACATTTGTGAAAAATGGAAAACTTTAAAACTTTCAAATGAGCAAAAACCATTACTGAGTATCCTTTGCAAAGAACACTACTCTTGGGAGATTATCCAATCCTATAGGAGTGTGCACCCTATTAATTTTGCAGCTTCTTAGAAAAGTTGTAGAAAACTGATAGCAAAGCAAGTAATCCTTGTCCATAAAAATATGAAGTCTATCTGCAGAATGCAATTAATTATTGCTTTATGGAGAAACAAACATTTGCAAATTCATTTCAACATATACTTACTATATACACATTTGTTGTTCTTCTCCTTCGAATCCATGTAACATCTTATTGGTTTCCTCACTTAATCATTTTTTTAAGAGAGATTTTTGCTGTAGGGTGTGTACACTCGCTAGAGAGACAGAGAAACAGGGAGAAATCACCCTGAGGCGGGAACACCATGCTACAATCCCTTCTCTTCCATTCTCCCCTTAGAATTTTGGGCACAAGGACCAGCAGTTAGCATAATGGCTATGTCGCTGGACTCCCCTGTAGTTGACCGCGGTTCGCGTCCCGGACCTGGTGGCTTAAAAACTCATGCCAGGCGCGTGTGCGTGCGTGCCCAAGATCCCAAGAGGAGAGGGGAGGAGAAGGGATTGCGGTGTGCCCATCCCCCCTGGGGAGTGATTTCTCGCTTTCTGTCTCTCTATCTCTGTCTGTCTGGTGAGTGCACGTGCCCTATAGCAAAAACCTCTAAAAAAAAAAAAAAGAATTTTGGGCACACATGCACAAGCACCCAGTGTGAGTTTTAAGCCACTGGGTCCAGGACTCGAACTGTAGCCGACTATGTGAGAGTCCAGCTACACACAACCATTTATGTCATCTGCTAGTCCCTCCTCACTTAATCTCTGACATGTATTCATTTTATATTTTTATGAGAATCATGATTTAACCTTTTTTAGAAAGTAATTTTTTTGAAGAATTATTTTTATTTAACTTTATTTGTCTGTTTGTTTGTTTGTTTGTTTTAATTTGATCAGAGAGAGACAGAGTGTGAGAGAGAGGGAAAGTGAGAAAGCAAGCCGCCAAGTCCGAGACTCTAACTGCAGTTGGCCATGTGGGAGTCCAGCACCCTCAACCACCATGCCACCTGCCAGGCCTGGAAAGTAATTTTTTAATTTACATTGAATTGTACAACTTTTTCTCTTCATCTTGATTTCACTTCGGAAAATAAATATGCTTTCTAAATTATTAAAATAATACATATTATTTGTAGAAAAATTAAATATTCAAAAGATTACAGAATGAAATTTGAATCACCTGTAATCATACCACCCACACTATTCTTAAAAGTTAGTTTTTATCAAGCAATATATATGTGTGATTTAAGAAATCAAAAAATATTGGGGCCAGGAAGTGACATGGTGGTTAAGGTTCTGGACTCCCACATGGATGACTGCGATTCAAGTCCTGGACCTAGTGACATGCTTTCTTACTTTCTTTCTCTAGTGAGCAAATACACCCTATAGCAAAACTTAAAAAAAAAAAATAGTAACAAATAAAATAAATAAATCATTTTGTAAAATACTCCCAGCCCTCCTCAGTCTACCAGTCCCACCTCTCAGAAGAAGAAATCAATTTCAAAACGTTTTTTGTAAAGACAAGGTCTTGCTCTGTAATAAGAAGAAATCACCTTCAAAATGTTTTTTGTAAAGACAAGGTCTTGCTCTGTAATGACCCTTCCACCTGCCTAATATTTGGAACTGTAGACACTGCTACCATGTATGGCCTTCAGGTTGGGCTAGGAATCAGGTTTCAACCTGTGGAGCAGCAGTATTTCACCAGGGCACACCACTGTAGCTGGAGCACTCCAGCTCTTTTGGCTGTATTCCCAGGTATTTACCTACATGTTTTAAAATGATATATTTAAAATTGTATACTTATCATTTAATTTTTTTCAGTTTTTTTTATATTAACTATTGACTTCCCATTGGGAAATGAGGATGGAGCTCTTTCCACTTCCTTCTTACCAGTTTTATCTCCCCATCTTCCTGAATTGTATCACAATTTTTAGTTAAATCAAGAGTTAGCATTTACATTATTGTGCCTATACAAATATTGTCTCCTAAGCAAATAATGACTAATTTATGCCCCCTTTCTTGTATACCCTTTGTTTTTCCTGGAGTTAAAAGCTGCCTAATTGTCTATGTTGCTTCCAATCTTTTCCTCCCCAGTGCTCTGTCATCAGTAATATCAATGCCTATCAATAATATTTTTATACATTAAAGTGTATCTTTTCTATTCTTCCATCTTGAAGGTTCATCCCCTGGAGACCACTATCCTCAATTTTTAGAACTGGATACCTGAAACATAGTTGTTATTCTGGAATTTCCCTTTACTATCACCTTGAGAATTACTCTCTTTTTTCAGTGTTGAGTTCTCTGTTATCTGCTTTTTATATATTCTACATTTTATAACTTTCCTGGTTGGTCTAAGCAAACAGTATCTTTCTGAGAAGGAGTTTAAGAGAAATAAAATTCTGTAAACCTGTATGTCTGAAAATGTCTTCATTCTACCTTCATACTTTATTTGTAGCTTAATTGGTATAGAATTCTCTCATATATGAGGAAAGCATGGTTGTTATCTTTGTTTTAGAGATGGAGAAACTGAGGCAAGAGAGGTTGCTGTGTTTGTATGTATGCTTCCCAAATTCATGTATTCAGCCATTGTAATGGGACTAAAAGGGTGAAAAATATTTTGATTGTGGTACAGAAAAGTGGGGCCTTTGGATATGATAATATCATTAGGCAGAGACTCCATGATTGAGCTATGACAGTTACATAAACCTACGGAATGAGACCGGAAGCAAAGAGAAAGCCATACGGATACACAGTTTGTTCTAAAAGTTCTGCCATCTTGTGATGGACTTGATAGCTACTAGAGTTATTAAATCTATATTTCTTTTTAATTTACCCAGTCTCAGGTATTTCTGTTAGCAATGCACTAATGGACTAAGATATAAGTTAAGTAACTTATTCAAAGTCACTCAACTAGTAAGTTGAATTACAAACACAGGCAGTTGGCTCCAGTGTCCATGTTCTTAACTACCATGTTATCACACTTGGGAAGTCATTCTCTCTCCCAGTACTTTCTATGTGACCTGTATTTCCTTTCTGGCAGCATTAAGATCTTCTCCTTAGTCCTGGTGATCTCAATTTCAACATGATAAACCTTGGTATGATTTTTTTTTAATTCATCATTCCAGGTTCTCAGTGGGTGCTTACCATCTGGAGGCATGTTTCCTCCATTCCAGAATGTTTTCTTTTATTGTTAATTATTATTATTTGATTATTTCTTCCCTATATCTCTCTTATCTGTTTTGCAGCTCCTATTATTCAGATATCTGACTTCCTAAATTGAACTTTAAATTTTATCTCTTCTTTCTTATTTTCTAACTCATGGACATTTTATCCTACTTTCTGAAAGATTTTCTTGCCTTTATCTTCTAACATTTATAATGAGTTTTAATTTATCATATTTTTAATTTTCAGGAGGACTTTCATGTTTCCCAATTGTTCTCTTTTTATCAAATTCTGTTCTTCTTTATCTCTATGAGGATATTACTTATGATTTTAAGATGTTCTTTGGTTCTTCTCATTTTCTGTTCCTCCTGGTTCCTCTTTTTTCAGTTCACATCTTTAGGTCATAGGCTTTCTTCAAGTGTCAGGTGTCTTTTCTTATTTAAGGGCGAGATGCTAAGAGCTCACTTGAGAGTTTAAAAGTAAGGGCAAGAATGTACAATTGTCAGGAATCACATAGGATAACCAGATGGGAGAGCTAGCCTTTCATTGGGAAACCTTAAATATCAACCTCACAAGATATTCCCCTGGGCTGTTTGGGTCTCTCGTAAAATCTCCCAACCTCCTGTCTTTGTATTCATAGTCCCCATCGCAGATGTTCTGAGACCTGGGTAAGGGAAGGGGGCTCAGGGGACCATAAGTATGTGGACTTTCATCTCATGTGCCTAGTTTTAGCCTTGTGCCTACCTCCTTCCCCTGCCCTTGTGTAAGCCTAGTGTACTCTGGGTAGGGCCTCTCCATTCAATCTCTCCAAAAATAAATCTCCTGATAATTTGAAGAGACTGCTTGGGAAACCCTGTCCTCTGGCTGTGTAAGTAGAGAAGAGGTTCAATGCCTTTGAATGCAGTCTGTGAAACTGGAGTCTGTGTCCAGCTTCCTTCCTGAAATCTGTCTGCCCTGGCATCTGGCATCTCCCGAAGCAGGGTCTCTGGGGTTCTGGAGAGAATTGCCTCACATTTCATCCATCCTGTGTTGAAACTTCACTTTTCAGTTGCCTTCTATCTTTCTACTCTCATCCTCCATCTCCTGTCTACTGTTATCTTCCCTGGAGCCTCTTTCTTCATGTAGGTTAAAAACTTTTTATAATAATTTTAATATCATAGTTAGGCTTTAGTAGAGTGAATAGATACATGTGCTTGGTCTGCTGGAGAGCTTCCTGTGAGTTCTTCATGCTTATTTCATGTGATACGTTTAATTTCATCCCCTCAAAATTCATGTGTAAAAGGTTTACCCTGTAGTACCTCAGCATGTCACCTTATTTGGAAACAGGGTCTATGCAGATCAGTTAAGATGAGTTTACACTGGTGGAGCATGAGCCCCTAATCCAGTAGGACTGTTGTGCTTATATAAAAGGAAACGTTTGGCCCAATTGCTATGGGTAACCCAAGTGCCCTGCAAGACTGGACACCACATGGCTGTGGGTTTAGATCTCAGGTCAACTTGAACATGTGAATGCTCAGGAACATGCGAATCCTGAGGAGCTAAGGGATTGGGCAAAGAGGATTGTGGCACGATGAGACCCTGTTAAGGGTGCTTGACCCTCTTTCTTTTGTGCATGCGTGTGTGCTTTCTATTATAAAAAATGTGGGGAGGGGGACTCGGACCTGGACAATGCATATAGGAAGAAGATTGTGAACATTGGATTTATGGTGTCACCAGGCAAGAAACTACCAGAAGCAAGGAAAGAAGCCTGGAACAGATCCTTCCTTAGGTACATCAGAAGGAACCAACCCTGCCACAAACTTTTTTTTTTTTTTTTTAGTTTACTATAGGGTACATGTTCTCATCAGAGACAGAGAGAGAGAGAGAGAGAGAGAGAGAGGAGGACTATGCTACAATCTCCCCCCAACTCCATTCTCCTCTCAGGATTTTGGGTGTGCACTCATATGCACCTGGTTTGTTTTTCAATCCTGGACCTCATGGTTGTGTGAGATCCATCCTCCTTAACCTCAGTCACACCTGCTGGCTGGTGCCACAACCTTGATCTTGGACTTCTAGCTTCCAGAACTGTGAGACAGTACATTTCTATTGTGAAGCCATGCAGCTTGTGGTACTTTGTCATGGCAACCCCAGAAAATGAATACTCATTTGAAATCTTATTTTGATGTATATATTCTTGTAGGGCATCTCACATCTTTTTGGAAGAAGATGAAGAAGACATCAATAAAAATAACATTGAGGTTTTGATTACAATCCATGGCAGTTTTCTAAGCAGGAACCGTGGATGTCCTCAGGATGAGCAAGAGTAGTGTGCTCACCGTTTTGCACAGATCCTGGAACTGAGTGTTCAGCACCTTTTCAGTCCTAGTAGTAGCTATTTTTGTTAGTGTTGTTATAACTAAATGTGACCTGCATTTTAAAATATATTTCAGTATTCGATTTAGAAGATGTGTAACTTTTCTGATGGGAATGTTTCATTCAACAAATATTTGACTGTGCCAAGCAGGCACTGGGGCTAGATTCTTGGCTAAAATAAAGGAAATTGAAGATGAATCTGAATAAGGCGTGGGTTTTTTTTCCCCTCTTATAATGCTAGTAAGTAGCACCGCTTTTTACTGGTCTTGTTAAGGTCCTCACCCTAATCTTGGCCCTGATCAGGGGTCTTCAGGGGACACTACAAATTATATATTGCTGTTTTCTCCATTAAATCACCCCTCTAAAGGAGAAGGTTTGGTATACTTAAAGATAGAAGGTCATGCCAAAAATTCCTACACTGATGTGTTACACGCTACTTAACAACTTTACATATCAGCCATTTCTTAATGTCTTTTTGAAAGCAGCTCAGTGGTTGGGAGAGAGTACTTTCACAAGAGAGTATTTGAAGCACAGGGAGTTTTAGGGCAAACCCCTTGCATCAGCCTTGTAAAGTCATAGAATGTACTGACCAGCAATTCGCAGCAGCCCTGCCTGCCCGTCAGCAGGGAGATGGCTAGGAAGAATCTGGTGCTAGGAATGTGTTCGGTGAGGAGTACACACTCCGGTTTGTTGCTGTGCAGCTGTGGTGATTTGCATAGGCCTGTGCTATTTATGACCTGCATATTTGCTCAAAAAGAACCATCTCATTTTCTGACTGCAGCTGCCCACACTGGTCTGGCTGCCTCTGGGGTTTTCCAGCAGACTACCACGCTGCCACGTCACAACAGAGCATCTTCTGTGGGTTCTACATGGTTCTTCCACTCACCCAACGGGCTGCAGCTTCACGTCTTCTCACTTCTCCAAATAGCAACAACCATTCATTTAACAGTTATGCACTGAGCACCTACTACGGGCCAGACACTGTGCCAGGCCCCAGGAGTCTAAGACACGTGCAGTACAAATTCCTCCCTTGAGTAGCTTGCTGACTGACAGATGATTTATGAGGGGACTTTTAAAAAGTTTATTAAAAAATAGAATTAAAGTATGAGTTTATTTTGGTTTAAAAAAATAATTGAAATCACGGGGACCAGCAGATGGCGTGGTGGTTAAGGTGCTGGACACTCCCACATGGCTGACCACGGTTCAAGTCCTAGACTTGGTAACTTGTTTTCTCTGTGTGTGTGTGTGTGTGTGTGTGTGTCTGGTCAAATTAAAATAAATGAATGAATAAAAAAAAATTAAATAAAATATTTCTTCTTAAAAAATCATTGAAATCTATGCACAATTTTGTTATAGTATGTATTTTCGAGAAACATTTTAAAGACCCCCTTATATTACACAGTTTCTTGACCTTTGGTGTTCGTCTCTACTTCTTGTTCCTTTGGGGTTTTTTTTGCCCAAGGTCACATGCACTTTCATGCATATGTACATATACAGGTGTCTACACATGCAAGAAAAGGAGAGAGGGAGAGAGAGACACTGCACTCCCCAATGGGGCATGGTCACACTGAAATCCTTTTCCCTCCATTTCTCCATTTCAACAGGATTTGGGGCACACACGTCCTGTTTTTCAAGAATATGTGGCTGGGGGACCAGCAGTTAGCTTATTGGCTATGTCGCTGGACTCCCATGTAGTTGACTGCGGTTCACGTCCCAGACCCGGTGGCTTAAAACTCATGCCAGGCGCATGTGCGTGCGTGTCCAAGATCCTGAGAGGAGAATGGAGGAGAAGGGATTGCGGCGTGGCCATCCCCCCTGGGGAGTGATTTCTTGCTTTCTGTCTCTCTGTCTCTCTCTGTCTGTCTGGCGAGCACACACGCCCTATAGCAAAAAAAAAAAAAGAAGAAGAAGAAGAAGAAGAAGAAGAAGAAGAAGAAGAAGAAGAATACGTGGCTGGGATTTGAACCTTGGTTGGCTGTGTGGGAACTGGCTCCTCAAAACAGTGCTTACCTGCACTATACCTCCAGCCCTCCTCTGTTTTCAAACCAGATCCCTGATGAAAACCAGCCACTCTGTAAGCTTGTCTTAGTGTTTCCATTCATTGTCAAACTTTTTTAAAGCTTATTTATTTTGTTCTTTCATTACAGAGACACACCCCAAACAGGGTCCTGATGCTGCAGTCTCCCCCAAGCCTTCAGCCAGTCCTGGCTCTCAGGCACACATATGCCTGGGGAGGTCCCTGAATGTGAATCTGGAAACTTCTCATGTGAGTCAGCCTCACAGGGCAGCACATTTTTTATCACTGTGCTACCGTCCAAATCCCTCCTTGTCAAACTTTACAATATGATCATACCCAGTCCTTAAACACCCCACGGTTCTGGCTTCTGGCCTAGACAGGGGCCCTCCAAGATCACTGGTTACTCACACCTGCACTGAGGAGTTGAAGACCTTGGTACAGGTTTCATTTATCGTCTAACTGCAGCATACTGCACAGTGTGTGGCCCAGTAAAGCACCGTCAGTCTCCACAGACAGTGCCTGCTCTGGGTCTTCTCGCTCCTGCTAGTCTCCCCTGCTCTGTTCCCTGTTGACATGAGATCTTGGTTTCTTTCTTCCAGTAAGAAACCAAGCCTTAGGAGTCTTGGTTTCTTCCTGGTCTTCCTCCTCTTGAGCTCTCCAACTTTGCTAATTCCATACCATCACAGTCTCTCCCACCTTCTGGATTATTTCTTTGGCAGGTATGATGGTTTACCTTGTGGCATTTTTTTTTTTTTAATTGTTGGCTGGTAGCACTACTTTTGTTGTACTATAATTTGACTGTTCATGCGGATCATTAATGGCCCTTGTACTCAGAGCTAATACGTAACTGCTTCCTGTTGAATCTGCTGAGGATTGCGATTACATTTTCCTCCTCCTTTTTGGTTAGCTAGCTGGTGTCGCGGGCCTGGCCTGTGAGCCTCAGGACCATTCCCTCCCTTCCTAGTTGCACTCTATGTTGCAGAAGGCTGACCTTCTGGGCAAAATGGCCCAGGCTCCTGTGTCAGCTGAGTTTTGACTGGGTTTGACCATTGGAAGGCACCAACAGGAACTTCATGAGGGGAGGAAGAAAGACTCATGTTTCTCTCCACCCTTCCCTGACTTGGTCGACAGCCATGACAGCTCTCCCGCACTGGGCAGGCTTTCTGCAGTTCTAGTTTCCACAAAGTGGTCTGACTTTTGGGTTCTGATACCACCACCCCCTCCTTCAGAACCTCCACTTTAGGGGTGGTGGTAGCTGCCTGCTCCTGCTAAATTCAGGATTGCGTTGCCGTGTCCTAGAAGCTATTCAACTTTGTCATTTCCTGAGGAACCAAAATACTCCAAGTGGTTTTGTGTTTTCTGGTTGGAGCATAGCTGATACGCTGATATGATCCTTCCTTCTTCCCTTCCTTCCTTCCTTGAAGTGTTAGAAACCATAAGGAGATTGATTGGGGATCTTGTGCCACAGATTGTCTCCCAAAGGCCGACTCTTACCTTTGAATCGTGCACACTTTGCTTTGCCCACACCATCAGCAAGACATAAGTGAAATCAGTGTCTACGAGCTGACCTGTGCACCTACCATTTGTAATACTGCATACGTGGGAACCTGCACTTGACCCTCTGTGTTCCAAACATCCAAGTAAACTTTTTGGACACACTCCATTTACAAATGGCCAACTTGCTGGAATAACAACAATCACAAGTCTGTTTGCGAGACAGCCTCTGACTATTAAAAGCAGAGAAACTGTCATGCTCTTCCTGGTTGGTTTCATCTCCTCTGGGACTGATATTAAAAGAAGTACATAGCTCATATTATGGATACGGGTTCGTGAATGCACCTGTCTGTTGGGGGTGAGCTGGAGCATGAACGGGAAAGAAAGGCAATGCTATTTCTTCAAAGGTATCATCCCTTTTGGACATGGTCCTCAATTCTTTTTTTTTTTTTTTTTTTTTTTTTTATTTTATATCTCT
>NW_006199822.1:986242-998336 GCF_000334495.1 Tupaia belangeri chinensis
TTTTTGGTCATCTTTTTGATTTTTGGACATTGTTTTTATTTTTTTTTTTTTTTTTTTTTTTTTTTTTAGTTAAATGTCACTAAATTGCTGATGTCATCAGGAGGAAATTCAGCTTATGCCCCTCCCATGATTGTATTTATTCTTGTGAAGTGCCACCTCCTTGCTAGTATAAAGTTGTGGGATGGTACATCGCATCACTCAGAGTAGACGAGAAACGAAACAAAGATTAAAAAGACCATCTTTCTGCCCAGCTGTAAGATTGGGTATCCTGTTTTCTACTGAGGATCGACTATTGTCCATTTCATGACAATTTCTATGTCAGTCTTTGAAAAGAAGTAAGGCAACATAATGGGTGGGAAATGATAACTGTAACTGGTGATCCCTTCACAGACACTGGGATGGATTAAATTCTGATATGTTTGCCATAAATGCGGATGTGGATGTCTGCCCGTTGCAAGTCACCCGTGTGCCGGCTAAAGCAAACACAGGTAGGCACGATTGAAGATATCCGTCTTTAGGAAGCACAGAAAGACACCAATTTTCAAAATGATTTTTTTTAATTTTGAGGTTTTGTAATCAAACCCTCTGATCTGGCCTTCCAATCACCCCACAGGGCCCTGTTTCGTATGCAGTTGGCCTCACAGCCAAGGCCTGCAACAGGTCGCCATTTGCTGTGCTCTGCTGAGGTGAGGGGAGATAATATTGCCTCGGGGCTTATGAAAAGGCTTGCAGAGCTCAGAAAGTGAGCCAGAAACCCACGCTCCAAGGCAATCTCATAATGATCACAGCAGGAGTTTCGTGGTAATTTTGCATCGATGACTTTCATACCTAATTTTCAGTGTTTCTGCACATGTGGCCCATATGTTTACCCCAAAGCATTTTTTGCCTCCAGCTGGAACACGCTCGGAAATGACCTGTGACATTTTCACATCCACAGACTGAAAGTACCAATACCTATCCCTCAGCGTAGCCACAAACATTGTCTGTTTACTTTTGTGTCATTTTCTGTTCTGTTACCATTTTACAGGAACAGGTTGTAAGGTGCCCCTAAGGTGATCATGGGTCCCGGTGCAGTGAACAGAGCCAATGAAAAGACAGAGGCCGATTGTTGTAAAAGGTCATAGCGACTTTCATCAGGTGACACATGAACTGATGAAAAGGGACCATATCAATTAAAAAAAAAAAAAAAACACAACAGGCAAAATCAGGCATACTGAATGCTCAGCCCCATATCCTGTGCAGAGTTGCAACCAACCTTGCTGCTGGTGAAAGAGATGGTATTTACTTTGGCTGGAGCAGACTTTTTTTTTTTTAAACAGAATAAAAATAGGTGGAACAGGAAGGCACCCTTGCCTTTATTGAAGACAAGTGTGCTGGCTCCTGAAATTTAGGGCTGCATTTGAAAAGGCTAACTTACCTTAATTGACAGTTTGCTGTTACAGGGGTGATGAGGTCAGAGCTGCGAGCAGTCACTAAGAGTGCTGGCCTGACAAGGACCCACCCTGGAGGGATGTGCTGGACTCAATACTGTCACATGGCTTTTCTGCTCAGATATGTCCACGAGGTCCCCTAGTGCATGACTGAGAGGGCCCCTTGACCACAAAGATGCTCACTAGCCCTTCTGTGACTGAACAACCTTAACTGAAAATGAAGGACTGGTTGCTCAGGGTTTTATTTATTTATTTATTTATTTTTCTGTTGCATTAGAGATGTCAGGGAAGAGAAGTTCACGTGAGCCAGCCAGCTGGAGCCCAATAACAGACATCCGTAAAACAGACATATGCACATCCATGCCCACATACATGAGGGTCCTCCTAAAAGTTTGTGAAAAAATGGAATTAAAGTACAAGTTTGTTTTGGTGCCAAATTTTTGAAATCCATGCATAAATTTTTTAATACACATTTTAAGACCCTTCGCATGTATATGTATGTGTCTATATGTTGCTAGAGAAAAAGAGGGACTTAGCCTTCTAGACACTAATGGCTAAGTGTTTGAAATTAAAAAGTATATGGGAGATGACTTTTATTTAATTCTCCTTTGAGTGATTTTAATTTCCCACCATATAAAACAATGAAACTACATGTTCATAGCATTGGCACATTGTCTTTCAAGAAGAATGTCTTTTTTTCTTTGGAGAGATTTTTGCTATAGGGTATTGTGCTCACTGGAGAGACAGAGAGGCAGAAAGTAAGAAATTATCCCTCAGGGGTGATGGCCACACAACAGCCCCTTCTGCTCCATTATCCTCTCAGGATTTGGGCCATGCACATACACGTGCCCTGTGTGAGTTTGAAACTGCCAGATCTGGAACCTGAATTGCAGTCGACTACGTGGGAATACAGTAATGTAACCATTACACCATCTGCTGGTCCCAAGATGTCTGCTACTAACAATTCGCTAATTTAAGACAATTTTGTTACCCGGGCTTTAGTCCTGGCTCTGCCACCAGGCAACAGTGTGTGACTCTGGACAGTTCATTTAACCTTTCTTGACTTCACTTTCCTGCGTAACATAAGAGGATTAAAAAAGATCAATGAGTTGCAAACTGTCAATCTTGACCTATTAGTGCATCATGATACCATTTTAGTGAGTTGTAATCAGCATCGAAAATTTTAAAAAGAACAGACTAGAACATATCAGGGTATATTACTTGTTATATGACTCAAAATCTTCTATTACAGTTATGTTTGTTTATATTGATATTTGTATGTAGGGTTGAAGTGTGCAATGTTTTTCCTACTATGGGGTAAATGTTTAAAAGCTTGAAAACACTGATATGATGATCTCTAGGGCCCCTTCGGGCTTAAAATTCAAGACTTCAGGAGCTGGCAGGTGGTGTAGTGATTAAGGGGCTGGAGTCCCACATGGTTGACTACAATTCAAGTCCTGGATCTGGTGGTTTGCTTTCTCACTTTTTCTCTCTTTCTCTTTCTCTCACATTAAAATGAAAAATAATATTAATAAATAATTATTTTTTAAAAAATGCAAGACTCTCTGAAACAGGCACTGCTAGCTATACACATCAAGAGTGCTCAGAGCATACCTGAGAAAATAGGAGTGGAGGGACCTGTGCAGCCCGCCCTCGTCAGGAGCTAATAGCCTTGCAAGAAGGGGACTCTCAAGAGAGGAAGCCATGCTATGAAGGAGAGGCATTGTATGTCCCCACTTAATATATACCGAGTGTCTGCACTCTATGTCTGAAACTAATTGTCTAAAGGATATAGAGGTAAATACCAGATATAGTGTGTGTGTGAAAGAGGAGGGTCAGAGGAAGGACATTTGGGGGAGGGACAGGGAGGCCAAGCATTAATAGGCACAAAGAGGTGTGGTATTATCTGTTGAAGATATTTCGTAGTTTTATCAACAGTACTAGGGAGAAATGTTCACCTGTTTAAATATCCATTTTGTAAGACAAATAATAATGTGATTGAATGTATGGAAGAAAATGAAATGAAAAAAAATAATAAAAGGAAAAAATTAAAAAAAAATAATAAAAGAAAGGAAGGGTGCACTCCGACCTCCTCGTTAGCCCAGACCAGGGAGAAAAGTGCCCAGTGCTCTAGAGCATCTCACTGTAACTGAGTTCCCAGGGCCAATGGCTTCTCGCCTGCTTCTTAGACCACTTTTCTTTTCTTTTAGAGAGATTTTGCTACAGGGCGTGTGCACTTACCAAAGAGACAGAAAGCAAGAAATCATCCACTGCGGGGATGGCCATGGAACAATCCTTTCTCCTCCTTTCTCCTCTCAGGATTTTGGGCACGCACATGCACCTGGCATGAGTTTGAAGCCGCTGGGTCCAGAACTCAAACAGCAGTAGACTATGTGGGAATCCAGCGATGTAACCATTACGCTACCTGCTGGTCCCCAGACTTCTCTTCTTTCCCTTTTCCCTCCACTGACTCTGATCCAAAAAAGACATACGGGAAGGAAAAGTGATTAAGGATATTTTTGGAGTGGTCTCAGGCACAAAAAGAAAGCACCATTGCATTTTCCTTCTTGTTCTCATTGAAAATCCAGATTATAAGGTCATCTCTAAAAATGTAAGAGATCACTGATCGGCTACAACCTGCAAACATTTCTCACATGAAATGTTGACCTGATTCCATTTATTCTGGAGATTTGATCTTGACAAGAAGACTCTCTAGTTAACAAGATACATCTTGCAACCAAACTAAACAGCAAGGCTTTTTGTGGCAGCAAGCCCTTTCTCGTTTTGTGGTGCAGGTGTGGCTCTGGAAAAGGAAGAGAAGATGCGTGTCCCCCGTAGCCCAAAATTTCTCCCTAAACATTATAAAAACAAATATTTGGTGTTGTTCCATCTCTCTCTGACTCATTCGTGGAAAAGGGCATCTATTCTAATTTACACTAGGTGTCACATACCTAGCGGTGGTCTTGGTATAAATTATTGATTGGTGTTAGAGGAACACTTTTGGAAGAGTTACTGAAACATTAAGGAGGAAGCAACTGAAGGGTGCCCGGTATATGAAAAGAAAGCTAAAATCCAGGCAAAAAGAGTGGAGCTCTGGAATTGTCTCATTTTCTCCACTGGCTGGAGTGTTGATGTCATTTAAGCTTGTGATCAAACCCCATCAGTGAGCAGAAGTAAGACTGAGCATCAGAACCAATTCATACTTCATAAGCAAAATCAAATCCAGAGAGGCCCTGGCCCTGGTGGTGCAGCAGTAATGCAACGGGATGCACATGAGAAAGGCCCCAGGTTTGCATCCTCAGGCCTCTCCTGAGCATGTTGGGTATGCATGTAACTGTGATCTGGGCTGGATAGACCGGGGGCCGGTCGAGGCACAAAGACCTCACTGGGAGTCTCTCTCCTCTCTCTCTTTCTCTCTCTCTCTCTGTCATGGAAGAAAGAAATGAATAAACTTCACAAATGGAATTTAGAGCAGAGGTTTCCCTGCTACATAGGAAAGCACTTTTAACGGAGCTGCACTGAGAATGGATTCATCAGCGTTTGATTTAATAAGAGTCCCCAATCCTGAGTAAATCCAACCCCTTACTGTGACGTTTACGGTATAGGGAGAAGCACAATTGTAAAAGGTGAATCATTTTGGCAGCTTAAATGAGGTTATAACCCATGCTGTTTCCTTTCCATCTTCTTTCAATATGTGAGAAAAACAAACTTTCTGACTAGTTCAGAAAGCTTTAGAAAGCATCATATAATTATGAAGTCAATATTTAAAAGAAGATCACTTAAAAAGGCATATGTTTTATTGATATAGATCTTCGGTAAAGGTGACATTTTTTCCAAGAAGATAAATCATTTTAAGATATATATTGATGACATTGAGTTGATGGTGGTTGAGGCGTATGAAGAATGGAAAACACTGAGGTTGATGCTATGGCTTAGTGTTCTACATGCTTTAAATAAAAAGTTGTCACACACTTGCCTCACAGATTGTTTCTTTAAAAACTGCAAATTCCCCACAAAGAATGTCAGGTTACAGAATATATCTAAAGCAAAAGTAGGTTTTTTGTTTTCCTTACTACACTGAGGAGCAGAGTTAGAATTTTCTGGGCAGTTTTAACACCCCTTGGGTTACTGGAAACAACATTAGAAAAGTTGTTTGATGCAAGTTTGTTCTTCATCTGTTTATATCTCCCACTCTAAGCACATTTACCACTCAACAAATATTTATAGAATGCCTACAATGTGTATGCACTGCCATTTGGGAACACAGCAGTGAAAAAACGAAGTCCTAGGCCCAGACTCCGTGGTACAGTCGGTAGCGTGCCTGACTACAATGCTAGAAGCCACACGGCTGACCACAGGTTTGGCTCCCTGGTTCCATTAACCTGAAACCTGCTGGGTGTGCGAGTCCGTGCCCAAGATTCTGAGGAACTGGAGGGCTAGGAAAGGAATTGTAGTATGCCCAGACCCTGTTGTTGGAGAACACTTCCCTTTCTCTATCTCCCTCCTCTCCCTCTCTCATGCATGTGCATTGAGTAAACGTGTAAGATATTAGATGGTAAAAAGTGGGGCAAGGGGGTGTGGAGCTCTGAGCACTTGAGTGGGTATGTTATTTACACAGTGCCAAGCCTCATTCCTGAAGTGGTGGCCATAGCATTATTGTATCATTAAAGTAGAAGAAAAATTGTTATTGCTAAAGAAGAAAAGGAGAGTCGGGGGTGGGGTGCTATCAAAGCCCAGAAAACTGGCACCTGCCCAGATCTCTCAGCCCATAGAGAGCGGAACAGGAAAGGAGGTACCACATGGACTGGAAACCAGGGGTGAGGGTCCTCAGAGCTTCCTTTCACAGGGCTACGCTATATAACTTTCCTAAGAGAAGCCTCTTTTCTAGAGTTTCTGATGACTTCTGGCAAGAGGGACTGCAGGGGAAAATAGCCCTTTGTTTTAGCACGGTGGTAAGAACCGAAGGGAGGGAGGAGGCAAGGACAAGAGGAAAAGCGCAGCCACCATGCTTTGTAGGATTGCCACAGCTGAGAGGAGGTCCTGACAGTCACCCCAGCTTGGAGAGTCGATTCTTCGAATTCTTCTTCCCTTTCAGTGAAGACTTCTGGGATCAGAACAGAACCTGACGCGAAGAAGAGCAGTTCTGTTAAAAACGTACTCTTGTTTCCATGAGACCCACTGCTGAGAGATCCAAAGAGAGACCGAGATGCTCGTATGTGTGGTTCTTTGAAGCTATGCAGTAGTAGAAGATCTATCTTCAAAGGTGCTGTTCAGGGAGCTTGTATGCTTTTAGCAGACTATTAGTATGATATGCTATATATTCCTTTAAAAAAAAGATTGTATTTAGCTTCATTTATCTATTTAAATTTGACCAGAGATGGGAAGAGAGAGAGAGAAGAGAGAGAGAAAGTGAGAAAGCAAGCCACCAGGTCTAGGACTCAAACCATGTCAGCTATGTGGGAGTCCAGTGCCCTTAACCACCATGCCATCTGCTGGCCCCATATTTCGTTTCTTTTTCAGAGAGAGACTTTTGCTATAGGCTGTATGCACTCGCTGGAGAGACAGAGAAACAAAAAGCGAGAAATCACTCCCTGGGGGTGGCGATGACCACATTGCAATCCCTTCTCCTCCCTTATCATATTGGGATTTTGGGTGCTCATGCACAGGTGCCTGGTGTCAGTTTCAAGCTACCAAGTCTGGGACTGGAAAAGTCATTGACCATATGGGAGTCCAGTGCCTTAACCACTGGACTTAACCACCCTCTGGCCCCCTAGATTCCATTTTGTAGATTAGCATGTAAAGGCTAAAAAAAATCAGGGATACTATGAAGTTTAAAGGTTCGAAGCTGAGGTCATTCTGACTATGATGTTAGAGAACTACCCAGTGATTTATGAATGTGTAAGATACATCTAATACCACTTGATCAATATTTTTTCATTTAGATGGCAAGTTTTGCATTTCAATTTTTTCTTCCCTTCAGGCCTTGAGAAGGAGTACCTTCTGTGTGCAAATCGAAAGTCATATGAGTCACGTCTAGTCCAGCTCCTTGACTTCACCCAGCTTAGAAACAGTGATCTCTATGGAATATTTAGTTTAGTGCAGTCTATTTTAAAAACAGTCTTTAGAAATAATCTTTCCCATTAGCAGATCTGTTTCACGAGAATCAGCAAACAAGTAGGTCCAGGCTGCTTTCAATTAAACTAAACAAACACACTGAATAAAGGCAGGCTTGCTGGGCAGGATTTTGAGTTGGGTTTCAGTCTATGTTAAATTTCCAGTCTCCTTAATATGTGATCCTTACGTATGTGTAGACTTATTGGAAAATTGGAGGTGGCTGCAAAATCTGACCTGCTTGAGATATACTTAACTCTTGCTGTCTGGGTCATTGGCACTCTCGCCTTGGTTAAGCTGACTAGATAGATGATGGCCACCCTTGAGGATTTACCTTTGACTCTTCACCTTCTGTGGGACCAGCTGTGAACTCAGTGAGAGGGTGCACATTCACCTGAGGAAAAGTGGACAGGTCTCTTGCTTTAGAAGGGACACTAATATCAGCTTGTCTTCTTCTTTTGATTGATAGTCTCATTGCTAATATATTAGGTCATTGAGAAAGCCATGATGTTTTTTGCTATGTAAAAATGTGTCATGACTTTCACAATGACCCAATAACCCTTCCCCAACATTTCAAATTCCCTAATTTCTTGTTTAAAGTGGGGGTAACAATGATCTCTTCCTATCCACTGAGAAAGAATTCTCTATGAAACTCTATTCTAATGTCAGCAATTGGATAACATTTCTCCAATTTTCTTGTATCTCTCTTTCCCCCTTTATATTTGACCTACAGTATTGAGCTTTATGTCAAGTTTATAAACTTTATAAACTTCTAATTTGATGTCAGGATCAGATTGCACAGCTATTAGTCTTTGTAGAAGTAAATAAGTAGAATAGGCCTTTATGACTCTCCATATATATATATATATATACATGCACACATATAACTATTTATATATATATATATACACACACACATATGCATGACTATGTATACATACATTTGTTCTAGTTTAAATCTGTACAACATTAAGTTTATAACCAAACAATAGTTCCTTATAAAGTTTCTAATTCCTACTTTGACCTATAATCACCTCTGTAGCATGATTATAATAGGACTCTTGAAACAGGATGAAGCCATAATAAATTGTCATTTTTGTAGGTCAAATAGCGACACTTTGATATGGTTCAACCTAATATAGTGTGCACTCATTCGGCAAAGTCTCAAATACCCACAGTGTGTGTCAGGCCAATTGCCAGGGTGGATTAAAAAATGAGAATGACATAGTTTCTCTCTGGAATCTCTAGTGTATGTGCCACAACTTGAGTATTAGGTAGAAAGTGATTTGTCCTTGGAGCTGAGATCTAGTGATTTCAGAAATAAAACAATGATGATGTTCTGCTGAGAATTTACCCTGGCAAACAGGGCAGGCCAGAAGAAGACTGAGTCTGCCATGAGAGCTGAGATCTAGTGATTTCAGAGATAAGGCAATGAAGATGTTCTACTGAGAATTTACCCTGGTAGAACCCCTGGGGAAAAATGCAACGCCAAAGAGTTTGCAGACCACCTCTTCCTGTGCACCTCTGATCATTCAGATTGATCTTCTAGAAATTAGAGAGAAACAAATAACTCGTCTAATGACTAGAAATCACCACGGGGTCACAAGAAATATGCGAAACCAAGAAAATACCTCACCTCCAAGGGAAAAGAATAACTCCTCTTCATTCACAGACAGTACAATGGAACTTATGGGAATGTCTGATAAGAATTTAGAGGATTCATAGTGACAAAGCTAACAGAGATGGAAGAGAAGAGAAACAATGAACACCAGAAGGAAAAAGCTGACGAGTTCCAGGAGGTGAGGAAGTTCTTGCAAGAGCTGAAAGAGGAAATAGACACCATAAAAAAGAATCAAATGGAATTGTTGGAGATGAAGGCTATATACAGCAAGTCAAAACCTCCTTTGAAAGTATTAAAAGTAGACTATACAGAAAATCGAATCTCAGATGTAGAAGACAGGATCACTGGACTAGTAAAATCCACCACAAATACTGAGAAAGTAGCCTAAAAAAATGAGAATAGTATACGAGAAATACTAGGTACCATTAAACATCCAAACATCTGGATAATTGGTATCCCAGAAGGTGAAGAGACTAATAAGGACATTGATGATCTATTCTATGAAATCCTGGAAGAAAACTTTCCAAACCTAGAGAGGCATTCAAAGAAATTCAAAGGACCCCACATAGGACCAACTCAAGAATATATTCTCCAAGGCACATTGTAGAAAGAATGACCAAAACCACAAAGACAAGATATTCGGAGTGGCAAGAGAGAAACGTCAAGTTACCTACAAAAGATATCCCATCAGGCTAACAGCGGACCTCTCATCAGAAACAATGTGAGCAAGGAAAGAATGGGAAAATATATTCAGTGTTGAGTGAAAAACAATTTCAACCAAAAATACCATATCCGGCAAGATTATCTTTCATATGGGAAGAGAAGACAAGAACATTCTCAGATAAACAAAACCAGAAAGAATTTACCAACACCAGACCAACTATCCAAGAAGTGCTGAAGGGAGTGCTATCCCAGGAAAACTAAAGTCAGACACACAGAAATAAGAGTTCTAAAATGGCTAAGAAAATAGCTTAATGGTAGGGACAAGTCCAGAGCTGAACGTTATCTTCCAGAATTTAAATGGAGAGATCAGACCACAGCAGAAGATAAAGTACATGAGTTTGAACTGGCAAAATAGAATTTTATGACTTTTGACTAAAACATTACTGATCTTCTATGCTTTGTTTTCCATTGTTAAGGAGTTCTGTCTTCTCTCAAGTTGTGGACAGGCCATGTACCTACTGTTCAAAAAGAATCAACCTGGTTCCTGGCTTTAAGTCTTAAGCAAAATTCTCTTAACATTTTTTGATTTTGATTTATTAAAGCTAAAACTGCCAGGACCAGCAGCTGGCATAATGGCTGTGTCGCTGGACTCCCACATAGTCAACTGCAGTTCGAGTCCCAGACCTGATGGCTTAAACTCACACTGGGCACATGTGCATGCATACCCAAGGTCCCAAGAGAATAGAGGAGAAGGGATTGTGGCATGGCCATCCCCCTTGGGGGTGATTTCTCGCTTTCTGTCTCTCTATCTCTTTCTGTCTTTCTGGAGAGCACACGTGTCCTATAGCAAAAAACTCTCAAAAATTAATAATAAAAAAAAGCCAAAACCGCCTTTCTTGAAATTAAAAAATGTATTTAAAAATACCTATTTAGTAACCATAGTAAGCTATATAGCCTCAACTATGTGCCATTTTATAGTATATTCATTCTACCCACAGTTACATGCCTAAAGTCAACTTTTGTTCACAGATATGTATATATCAGCTGAACTTACTATTGAAAGTATTTTGATTAATTAAGATATTTTGTGAATCAATACAATGTGGGAAAGAATAGAGGAATGGAAAACAACTGCAGATACCAGAGGAGGAATATGGGAAATAGCAGAGGGTGAGAAATAAGAGGAAAAAAATTATATATATACATATGTGTGTGTGTGTATGTGTATATATATATATATATATATACAAAGAAATAAGAAATGGAAAATTATTTGTGACGATTGTATGTATGATTAAGCCACTTTACAATGTATTCTGGCTGGAAAATCACATTTGGTATGCTGTGGTGATGTTCAGTGAAAATATGTAAAATCAATAAATTAATAAAAATAATAAAAATATTTGCATAAAAAAAGAGTGATCTGTCTTTTAGGAGGGGAGGGGCAGTGCTCTGTTTTGGAGGAGAGAACCGTGTTTCAGCAGTAATTCCTCATGCCACTGCAGTACCTTAATGTCTACAGAAACCTACTACAAAGCCCCATCTTAAGAACCTTTGGTTTTCTAATTCCTCCTGAACCAAGATCAGAGCCTTTATTCTGGCATTCAAAGTACCTATCTCATGTTATTCCTTCTCCCTCATGTTTATACCACTGCTTTCCCATCTGTTTCTGTTTTCCCCTTTTTCCTGGAATGTTCTTTCTTTACATTTCAAAGGGAGTAGAGTGTAATGGTTAAGAGAGTGCACTCCCAGTGTCTGGGTTCAAATCCAGCTGTGTAGCCTCTGATATGTTGTTTGCTCTCTGAGTGCCTCCGTTTTACTCGTCTGTAAAAACAGTATCGTATCAGTGCAACCTCACAGGACTGTGTGTGTTAAATAACGTGTTCTATTAGGCATGAGAATAGAGCCTGGTGTAGAGTAAGCCCTCACAAACGTTATCGTTATGATTGCTGCATGTCCAAGTGTCACTCATTTTGGAAAGCTCCAGACAAGGATCATCTTCTCTCTAAGACCTTCTCCAGTGTGCCAAGTTGCAAGTTCTCTTTCCTTTTCCTGGTTTCTCACAGGACATCTGCAACAGCTGCATAACTCTTAATGGTTTTTTTTGTTTGAGAGATTTTTTTTGCTATAGGGCGCGTGCGCTCACCAGACAGAGAGAGACATAGAGACAGAAAGCGAGAAATCATCCCCCAGGGGGGATGGTCACGCCGCAATCCCTTCTCCTCCATTCTTCCTCTCGGGATCTTGGGCACGCACGCACACGCGCCCG
>NW_006199822.1:1000459-1014221 GCF_000334495.1 Tupaia belangeri chinensis
TGTCGCTGGACTCCCACATAGTCAACTGCAGTTCGAGTCCCAGACCTGATGGCTTAAACTCACACTGGGCACATGTGCATGCATACCCAAGGTCCCAAGAGAATAGAGGAGAAGGGATTGTGGCATGGCCATCCCCCTTGGGGGTGATTTCTCGCTTTCTGTCTCTCTATCTCTTTCTGTCTTTCTGGAGAGCACACGTGTCCTATAGCAAAAAACTCTCAAAAATTAATAATAAAAAAAAGCCAAAACCGCCTTTCTTGAAATTAAAAAATGTATTTAAAAATACCTATTTAGTAACCATAGTAAGCTATATAGCCTCAACTATGTGCCATTTTATAGTATATTCATTCTACCCACAGTTACATGCCTAAAGTCAACTTTTGTTCACAGATATGTATATATCAGCTGAACTTACTATTGAAAGTATTTTGATTAATTAAGATATTTTGTGAATCAATACAATGTGGGAAAGAATAGAGGAATGGAAAACAACTGCAGATACCAGAGGAGGAATATGGGAAATAGCAGAGGGTGAGAAATAAGAGGAAAAAAATTATATATATACATATGTGTGTGTGTATGTGTATATATATATATATATATATATATATATACAAAGAAACAAGAAATGGAAAATTATTTGTGACGATTGTATGTATGATTAAGCCACTTTACAATGTATTCTGGCTGGAAAATCACATTTGGTATGCTGTGGTGATGTTCAGTGAAAATATGTAAAATCAATAAATTAATAAAAATAATAAAAATATTTGCATAAAAAAAGAGTGATCTGTCTTTTAGGAGGGGAGGGGCAGTGCTCTGTTTTGGAGGAGAGAACCGTGTTTCAGCAGTAATTCCTCATGCCACTGCAGTACCTTAATGTCTACAGAAACCTACTACAAAGCCCCATCTTAAGAACCTTTGGTTTTCTAATTCCTCCTGAACCAAGATCAGAGCCTTTATTCTGGCATTCAAAGTACCTATCTCATGTTATTCCTTCTCCCTCATGTTTATACCACTGCTTTCCCATCTGTTTCTGTTTTCCCCTTTTTCCTGGAATGTTCTTTCTTTACATTTCAAAGGGAGTAGAGTGTAATGGTTAAGAGAGTGCACTCCCAGTGTCTGGGTTCAAATCCAGCTGTGTAGCCTCTGATATGTTGTTTGCTCTCTGAGTGCCTCCGTTTTACTCGTCTGTAAAAACAGTATCGTATCAGTGCAACCTCACAGGACTGTGTGTGTTAAATAACGTGTTCTATTAGGCATGAGAATAGAGCCTGGTGTAGAGTAAGCCCTCACAAACGTTATCGTTATGATTGCTGCATGTCCAAGTGTCACTCATTTTGGAAAGCTCCAGACAAGGATCATCTTCTCTCTAAGACCTTCTCCAGTGTGCCAAGTTGCAAGTTCTCTTTCCTTTTCCTGGTTTCTCACAGGACATCTGCAACAGCTGCATAACTCTTAATGGTTTTTTTTGTTTGAGAGATTTTTTTTGCTATAGGGCGCGTGCGCTCACCAGACAGAGAGAGACATAGAGACAGAAAGCGAGAAATCATCCCCCAGGGGGGATGGTCACGCCGCAATCCCTTCTCCTCCATTCTTCCTCTCGGGATCTTGGGCACGCACGCACACGCGCCCGGCGTGAGTTGTAAGCCACCGGGTCCGGGACGTGAACCGTGGTCGACTATGTGGGAGTCCAGCGACATAGCCATTACGCTAACTGCTGGTTCCCTCTTAATGTTGTTTTAAAGTATCTATCGCTAGGTCTTATGTCTGCTACTGAGCTGTAAATGTTTGATGGTAGGAGCAGCAGGACTGCAATGCAGTGCTGACGCTCACTGCATGGAGCTGGTGCACACTCCACAGGTTAAACTCACAGTCCTTACCAGAACTGCCCTTACTTCAGATTCAGACACCAGCTGGACTTCAGGTCCTCAGGCAGCTTGCAATTCTGACCAGCAAGCTACAAACTCAGGCTTCCAGGATTCCATTAAATTTGATAATTCACTAGAGCACTCACAGAATTCAGGAAGATGTTGTACTTGTGATAACCGTTTTATTGTAAAGCATATAAATTAGATGAGCTTAATGAAGAGACACACAGAGCAAGAGTCTAAAATACAGAGCTTCTGTGTCCTTTCAGTGTGGGCCCAGGATGCACGTCCTCTGGGCACATTGATGGATTTATCAACCAGGGGGCTCACCTGAGTGTTGGGTGTCCAGAAATTTATTGGGTTTCATTTTATAGACATGACTGATTGAACCATTGGTCACATGATTGACCTTAGAGCTCTAGCCCCCTCCCTTCCCTGGAGACCAGCTTGATATCCAAGCCTTAACCTTCCAATCACACAGTGGGTCCTTCTGTCATGACCAGCCCCATCCCAAGACATCCCATTATCATAAACTCGGGGGTGGTCCAAATGTCTTCCACAAAGGTGCTCCTATCACTCCAAAAATCCCAGGAATGTAGAGGCTCCCTCCCAGGATAAAGATCAGAGACATTCTTTATTTTGGAACAGGAGCCATATCTGACTCATCTTTGAATCCTCTTGGATGCCTAGTACAATGCTTTACACATAATAAGCACTCGCAATGGGCAAAGGTGGGCTTTAGGAAGACAGTGCTAGCAATGTATGTAGACTGGATTGTACAGAGTGAAGATTATTATAATAGCCGTGATGTTATTTCATCGGCTCTTTTAATATTTTCTAGATGGTAAGGCTGAAAAAATAAAAACCTTAAAAAACACTTTGGAGTCCCAGACCTGGCAGATTAAGAAACATGCTGGGCATGTGTGTGTGCATGCCTAAAATCCTGAAAGGGGGGAGAGATGGAGGAGAAGGGATTGCAGAGTGCCCATGCCCCATGTGTGTGGGGTGTGGGGGTGCGTTCTCCTCTCTCTCTCTCTCTCTCTCTCTCTCTTTCTCAGAAGTGTATGTGCCCTCTAGAAAAAAAAGAAAAAAGTTAAACCTTTCTATTGCTTTCCCTCCTCCCAGCTATAAAGTCCTGCAAGTAGTTTCTTATATGTTACACTTGTCCAACCAAACCCTCCACTGGGAACTTTAAGTAGTCTCAAGTGCAAAGAACTTTGGACTTCTCATTTATTTAATTGACTAAAATAAATAGCTTGTAATAACGTTGCAGAAAGCAGGCTTGCAGGCAACATTGCCATTGATAATGCTCCTCCAGGAGCTTTGAGAACACTTTTCATGAAAGATCCATTCACAATCTCTGCACCCCATGACATTAGAAATTTGCTTCCAAATAATATGGAGGGGATGGGAGCTCTAAAGGAAGCAAGAATGATCATGAGCTAATAACTGTTAAAACTGGGAGCCAGCAGATGGTGTGCTGGTTAAGGCATTGGACTCCCACATGGCTTGTGTCCTGGATCTGGATGCTTGTAAGTCACACCAGGTGCGTGTGTATGCATGCCCCAAATCTTGGAAGATCAGAGGAAAAGCAATTGCGGTGTGGCCATCCCCTCTGGGGGTGATTTCTTATTTTTCCTCTCACTGTCTCTCTCTCTGCCCAGTGAGAGCACATAGCCTATGCAAAAACTTTCAAAAATGTTGTTGAAACTGGTGACGGGTGATGAATTTCTTTAAGCTCTTTATATAGGTTTTATATTTACCTTATAGAATATATTTATACTGTATTATTTTTCCTTTTCCTTTTGCAGTTCTTTTGGGAAAATTTCATGGCAAAAATTTTTTAAAGACTTGAAAAATATATCTATGTCTCCCAAACTAAAGACGTCATGCAAAGTAGTATATAAAATATTCAAGGTCATTTCACTTTATGTAGTGAGACCTAAAACCCATCTTCCACCCAACAGATGTGTCTGTAACATCCAAGGTCCAAAGGCTCCAAAGGCGGATGAATGTGGTGATGTCTGAATGCCAAGTATTGCTGCTCCTTCAAAGACCACCCTCATTCCTTCTTCTCACACTTAGCATCTACTTCATTTGTATGCAAGTCAATCCTCTGATATTTAAAATATCTGTGAATTCTGATCATTGCTTCCAAATGTGTAGAGCCTAGGAAATAGAAAAACACATCAACAGTTTATTCTTTGGGAGACAGTGAATCAAAGATGGAAGTCAAAAAGAGTGCTAATGCCAAGATTGTTATTAACTGTGAGACCAAGCCCTGCAGCTAGCATCTTGGGTGGAGGATGGGCGACTTTAAAGAAAATGAAGCTCATTTGAAGCATACATTGAAAAGATTTCTTGCATAAGCCCAGAATCTGTCTGACTTTAAATGTAAACCTCAGTGAGTAAGTGAACATACTATAAAGTAGCACCTAGCTGGGGCTATAGAACTTACTGCAGTCATCAAATAAGTACTAATAGGTATTTTTAATGCATTTTTTAATTTTAAAAATGTTTTAGGTTTTTTTTTTTTTTTTTTTTGAGAGGTTTTTGCTATAGGGCACGTGCACTCACCAGGAAGACAGAAAGAGACAGAGAGACAGAAAGCATGAAATCACACTCTGGGAGGATGACCATACCACAATCCCTTCTCATCCATTCTCCTCTCGGGATCTTGGCATGCACGCACACTCAGAAGAACAAAGAAGATGATTTTTCACCATTAAAATAAAAATTGTAATGATGGAGGTGGTTGGTGGCCTAGTGATAAAACATAATCTTTCAAGTTGACCACACAGGCAGGTTCTTGGTTGGTGACCAGAGACCCTTCTGAGAAGGCCAGGGACTTTTGTGCCCATAATTCAGGGCTGGCTGAAGACTCTGCTGCTTTCTTCTGTCACTTATGAAATAAATAAACTTAGGGGGAGAAAAGACAAAGGTAAAACTGATGTATCGGACTATTGACCAAATCACCTGGGCTGGGTATTTCAGAACCACGTATCTCAGCCCCTGCTACAGAAGCTACCCAAATAGCTGACTTCAGAGAGGATGAATAAAGGGCTCTGTGAACACACAGAAGGCAAATTTGCAAGAGACTTTTCAAGGTACTACTCCTGTCAGAGCCTGGGGAGGGTGGGGTGGAGGACGGGTGACTTTAAAGAAAATGAAGCTCATTTGAAGCATACATTGAAAAGATTTCTTGCATAAGCCCAGATGTAGGTAGCTGTTATGAAGTCTATTTAACTAGAGGGGTTACAAACAGCAAATTGGCAATAAAGAGTTTGCCTTTATGAGTTTGAAGGGAATCTAAGTGATTTGCATCCACTATAGGATGCATCCTGGATTAGAATACAGAAACTCCCAAATGGTACTTTTTAAGAATCATTTTAATCTAATGTTTGGTTCATATGAAAATCTGTATGTATAACATATATGCAAGTGATGAAGTATAATACAACAAACACTTCCGAGCCTAAGGGTTGTGTCCAATTTAAGAACCAGACATATTTAGCCACATCCACCTTGGGCTTCCTTCCCACCTTCTCCGGCCCTCCCCTCATTAGTAACCACTAACCTGAATTTTCTGTTTATCGTTTCCTTGCTTTTTATCTCTCGTTATGAATACACACACACACACACACACACACACACACACACACATATATATATATATAGTCATCAGAAAAGTTATAGTCATCAGAAAAGTCATGACATATTTTTCTGTTTTTCTATGCAAAATGCATCATGACTTTTCTGGACTATCTATCTATCTATCTATCGTCTCTCTATCTATATATAATACAGCTGACTTTTGTGTTTGGACTTTACAAAAATAACATCGTAGTATTTGCAGTCCCCTGAGATTTGCTTTCTTTGTTGTATCACCACAGAGCAATGGCCTCCTACCTGTGCCACCACACTGGGCCTTTTTCTATTTTTTCCTGTGCAACGCTTGCTTATACCTTTTTAAAATTTATTTATTTATGGTCATTTGCTATACATCAATACAGTATATAAAATGAGATTTTCCATCCAGTATACATTGTATATTGGCTCAATCGAGGATATTACCTACCGTACATGTTATCATCAACAAATAATTTTCTGTTTTTTCTTTCTTACATATTTCGGTTTTATTTTTTCCCTCCTTGATTCCCTACCTCTCACCCTCTGCCACCTACCCCCTTCTCCAACACTGTCTCTGGTATATACAGTTGTTTTCCATGCCAACTTGTTTCACATTTTATTGATTCACTAAAGATATTCATTAATTTAAAGGCTTTCAATATAAAGCACAGCTGATAGATACATGTTTAAGAATCTGTCTGACTTTAAGTGTAAACCTCAGTGAGTAAGTGAACATACTATAAAGTAGCACCTAACTGGGGCTATAGAACTTACTACAGTCATCAAATAAGTACTAATAGGTATTTTTAATGCATTTTTTAATTTTAAAAATGTTTTAGGTTTGTTTGTTTGTTTGGGGGATTTTTTGAGAGGTTTTTGCTATAGGGCACGTGCACTCACCAGGAAGACAGAAAGAGACAGAGAGACAGAAAGCATGAAATCACACTCCGGGGGGAATGACCATACCACAATCCCTTCTCATCCATTCTCCTCTCGGGATCTTGGGCACGCATGTACACGCACCCGGCGTGAGTCTAAGCCACCAGGTCCGGGACTCTAACTGTGGTCAACTACATGGGAGTCCAGCGACTTAGCCATTATGCCATCTGCTGGTCTCAAGAAGTTTTAGTTTTAACACATCAGAATCAAAAGGTGTTAAGAGGAATTTGGTTAAAACTTAAAGCCAAGATAAAGGAGGATTCAGTTCAAGTAGTAGGTAGATGAACCTATCAACAGTTCAAGAGAAGACAAAAATCTATAAATATGAAAATCAAAGCATCAAAGAAAATCAGTAATTTTTTTTCTTTTTGGAGAGATTTTCACTATAGGGCGTGTGCGCTCGCCAGGCAGACAGAGAGAGGCATAGAGACAGAAAGCGAGAAATCACCCCCTGGGGGGATGGTCACACCGCAATCCCTTCTCCTCCATTCTCCTCTTGGGACCTTGGGCACGCACACACAGGCGCCCGGCGTGAGTTTTAAGCCACCGGGTCCGGGATGCGAACCATGGTCGACTACGTGGGAGTCCAGCAACATAGCCATTAAGCTAACTGCTGGTTCCCAGTAATGTTGTAATCTAAAGTAAAAAAATTCTATTTCACTAGTTCAGACTCAGGCAATTAATATCTCCTCTATTGAGTTTGCAGTGTTATTGTGATGTGATCTTTTCATTTAAATTCTGGAAGTTAACATTCAACTCTGGACTTGTCTCTACCATTAGGCTGGCCATTCTCTTGGTTGTTTCTTTTTTTTTTTTTTTTGGAGAGATTGTCACTGTAGGGCGCGTGCACTCGCCAGACAGACAGAGAGAGACATAGAGACAGAAAGTAAGAAATCCCCCCCCAGGGGGGATGGTCACGCCGCAATCCCTTCTCCTCCATTCTCCTCTCGGGATCTTGGGCACGCATGCACACGCGCCCGGCGTGAGTTTTAAGCCACCGGGTCCGGGACACGAACCACAGTCGACTACGTGGGAGTCCAGCGACATAGCCATTATGCTAACTGCTGGTTCCCCCTCTCTTGGTTGTTTCTTGTACTCTTATTTCTGTGTGTCTGACTTTAGTTTTCCTGGGATAGCACTTCCTTCAGCACTTTCTGAAGAGCCAGTCTAGTGTTGGTAAATTAATTCAGGTTTTGTTTATCTGAGAATGTTTTTATCTTTTTTTTTTCCATATGAAAGATAATCTTGCTAGGTATAGTATTCTGAGTTGAAATAGTTTTCACAGAACACTTTGAATATATTTTCCTACTATTCCCTTGCTTGCATTGTTTCTGATGAGAGGTCCAACATTAGCCTTATGGAATATCTTTTGAAAATAACAGGACGTTTCTCTCTTGCCAATTTTAGTATCTTGTCTCTGTCTGTGGTTTTGATCAATCTGACTATGATGCGCCTCGGGGAAGATCTTGGGTCGATTCTATGTGTGTGTGTGTGGGGGGGTCCTTTTTATTTCTTGGGTCTGGATATTTAAGTGCCTCTCTCTCTCTAGGTTTGGAAAGTTTTCTTCCAGGATTTCATGGAATAGATTATCAATGCCCTTGTTAGTTTCTTCACCTTCCGGGATACCATTGATCCTAATGTTTGGGCATTTAATGGTATCTAGTATTAATCGTATGTTATTCTCCTTTTTTGGGGGTAATTTTCTCAGTCTTTTTGGTGAATTTTTCTAGGTCAGAGGTTATATAGTCTACATCTGAGATTAGGTCTTCTGCATGATCTAATCTGCTCTTGATATTTTTCAATGGAAGTTTTGATTTCCTGTATGATAGCCATCTCTAACAATTTCGTTTGATTCTTTTTTATGTGTCTCCTCTGTTTCAGATCGTGCAAGGACTTCCTTACCTCCTGGAACTCAGTGTCTCTTTTGTCCTGCGTCTTCTGGAGTTCGCTGTCTCTATTCTCTTGCATCTCTGTTCGCTTTATCACTATGAATATTTAAAATTCCTCATCTGGCATTTCCATGATTTCCTTTGTATTCTTTGTGGGGGGAAGAGGAGTTATTCTTTTCCATTAGAGGAGATATATTTTCTTCATTTCTCACATTTCTTATGCCTCTGTGGTCATTTCTGCTCATCTGATGGGTTATATGTTTTTTCCTATTTTTTGGAGTTAAATCCAAGCAATCAGAGAAATGCAGAAGGAGGTGACCTGCAGTCTCTAAACAGTACCATTTTTCTTTCTTTGCACAACCGACTTGATAAAAATTGAGAATTAATCTAACCCTAAAAGTATTCAGATAATTGGCTACTGAGCACCTAGACCTGTCTAGAAAATCAATGTATGGAGGCTCAGCACAAAAGTGAGAAAGGTAGAAAGAAAATGAAAAGAAAAAAACAAAGAAGAGAAATAAAAGACAAAAACAATAAGAAAAAGAGAAGAAAAAAATTTTTTGGTCGAAAGGTGAAAACCGCTTGTAACTCAGATATAGTTAGTTGGCTGCTGATTGGCTTATCCTATGGAGGCCGAGGAAAAGGTAAGAATTAGAAAGACAAAAGAGCAGCAGAGAGCTAAGTTTAAAAATTAAAAAAAAAAAATAGAGAGAGAGATGGAAAGAAACAGAGAGAATGAGTAGGTTGTTCTAACCTGGCTCCTGGCTAGACTGGGGAGCAGTAGAGTGAAGTCTGGGCAGAGGGTCTGCGGTGGTCATAATCCTTATTTATACCTTTTAACATTTTTTTCCTTTAGAGCTTCTTTCTTACGAATTTTGTAGGAGTTCTCATATACTTAGCAGTGTCCTTTACTGTTTATCCATTTGCTGATCTTTAAAATTTTAGATGTATGGCATTTTGAACTAGAAAGACCTGTCAAACATGTACCTAATTTCCTTCATGTTAGTGATGATGAAACTGAAGTGCAGAGAGGTAAAGCAACCTGCCCAAGATCACAAATTATGTTCACAGCACTTAATTAACCAAAGTTAAATATATCATCTTCTCTATTGGTTTCTCTCATTTTAATTTAAAAAATGTTTAAAGTGTGGGACCAGTTAGCGAAATGGCTATGTCGCTGGACTCCTGTGTAGTCAACTGCGGTTCGAGTCTCAGACCCGGTAGCTTAAACTCACACTGGGCGCGTGTGCATGCATGCCCAAGATCCCAAGAGAAGAATGGAGGAGAAGGGATTGCGGCATGGCCATCCCTCTGGGGGGTGATTTCTCGCTTTCTGTCTCTCTGTTTCTGTCTTTCTGGCAAGTGTGCACGTGCCCTATAGCAAAAGAAATCCTCTCCAAAATAATAATAATAATAATAATAATTTTTAAAGTGCCCAATGAAAGGGAAAAATTTACCAAAATGAAGAAAATAAAAATTAGTTTCAATCTCACCTTACAAATGCAAACTGCTGTTTATATTCTGTATTTCCTTTCTCGATAACTATAACAGATCATTATTATGGGATGTTTACTGTGTGGAAACCTTGATTTTAACTCAACATGGTAGACAAAATAAAGATGTCTGTACTCCGATCCCAGAACCTGTGAATATGCTGCCTTATATGACAAAGTAAATGTGCAGTTACGATTAAGCATCTTGGGGCCAGGCAGTGACACAGTGGTAACTTAACTGGGTCCATGAGGGAAAGATCCTCAGTTTGCGTTCTGCAGTCTCTCTGAGTATGTCAGGCACATGAGCATGCCAGGCACATGTGTGTAGGCTCCGTGATCAGGGTCAGCCAGGTCAGCTGAGAGTGGGGGGCAGGATGGATGGCAGCATGAAACCCAATTGGGGGTGCCTCCCTTCTTCTCCCCCATGACAAAAATTAATAAACTTTTTTTTTTTTTTTTAAGTTTTTGCTATAGGGTATGTGTGTTTGCTGGAAAGAGAGAGGGAGAGAAATCACCCCCTAGAGGGGATGGCCACACTGCACTCTTTTCTCCATTCTCTCCTTGGGATTTTAGGCATGCACACACACGTGCTGGCGTATTTCCCAAGTTGCCAGGTCAGGACTCGAACTGCTTGGTAGGCCATGTGGGATCCAGCCACCTTAACCATCATGTTACCAGCTGGCCCACAATGAATATGGTTTTTTTTTTTTTTTTTTTTTTTAAAGAATCGTAAAACGGGAAGATTATCCTGGTGGGTCTAATTGTAATCATGAAGATCTTTGTAAGTGAGGGGTGAGAGTCAGAGCGATGGGATGACGAAAACAGCTGTTGGAGTGTGGCGTGTTCAGGATGGAAGAAGGGGCCACGGGCCAAGCACACAAGAAGCCTCTAGAAAAGGTATAGAAAGATCGTCCTCTTGAGTTTCTGCAGAGTGTGGCCTTGTCGGCACCTCAGTTTTGGCCCAGTGAAATCCATTTTGGACTTCTGACCACCAACACTGTACATAATCCATCTGTGTTGTCTGAAGTTACTAAGTTTGAACAGCAGCCAATAGGAAACGAATACGCCTAATGTAGAACTGACCAAAGTCACACAGCTGGCTAGTGATAGCTAGCGAAGGATTCAATTTGGAGCCATCTGGCATCAGAGCCGTATCCTTTACTTCTATGAGATATGGATAGGTAGATGTAGACTTAAGTAGTACATGTAGTTCAACGAACACAAATCTTCCATACGATGTTAATAGTCACTGAATCCTAACATGAAATGCTGTGTTCCATCGAATAAATATACCATTATCTATACTTTATTTAACAGATTCTCTATTATTGGATAGGTTATTTGTATTGTTTCAGTGTTATAAAATTGGCAGACATCTTTCTAGCAATATGAATCATGTCCTAAGAAAAATTCTTAGAATTAGGGACTGGCGGTGGCCCAGTGCTAAAGCAATGCTCTGGGTTGCTAGACTGTACAGGAAGTTCCCAGGTCCGTATCTGGAGGTCTCCCTGTACATGTTGGGCACTTGTGTGTGCCCAAGACCTGGGAAGTGGATCATGTATGGCATGGGACCCTGTTGGAGGGCATGTCCCTTCTTTCTCCCTCTCTCTGTTTCTTTCTCTCACGGAAGCAATAAAGCAAAACAAACTTTTAAAAACAATTCAGAATTAGAAATGCTAGGTCAAAGAAATACACTTTAGAAAATCACCAAATTACCCTCCACAAAGATTGCCTTGGAATAGAATTTAAAACTAAACAAAATGTACAAGTAGAGAAAGGATATAGCTACCTTCTGATGCTGTAATGCTTCTGGTATTAATCTACGTTTCTTCCCCATGCTACACATCCATTTATTTGTATTTTTGGTTTTGAAAGTCTTAACTATAACATTATTTCTTCCATAGAATCATAGGTTTCAGAGCAAGAAGGCATTTGGAAGTCATTTGGTCTAACCTCTTGAGTTATAGGTAAAGCTCCTGAGGCCACAGAGGTGAACAGACTCACCTGCCTAGTGAGAGCTCGTCCACCTGCCTCCAAGGCCGGCCGTCTCCACATCTGCTGTGAATGTCGTGGGGCTGCCTCCATGTTGGTACTAATATTGATTTTTTTTTCTTCAAATCATGTGAAACGTCCCCTTCTTTTAATCAGAAGCATAAGTTAGGGGCTGCAGAATAATAAGCACCCATAAATCTAACATTAAAAGATAAACTCTATCCCTTTTCTGGAGCGATCCTATTTCATTCTGTCATTGTGAGATTTGGTAGGACTGATGACAGACAATACCTCCCCCCTCCCCTGATATTTTATATAAGAGTTTTTAGAGCAGATGGGCTGACGTTTTCCATCGTCACCTTCTTGCCTTTTTTCTAACTTGGTTAGCACGTTGTCCAACAGCACTGAGGTTACTTCATCCTGGAATCTGGTGAACACAACGGTATGCAAACTCCTCTCTCTCCGAAGCAAACAATGAAATAGGAAAACACACTGCCATTTTCTGACTGACCTCAATCGCCGAGGGTGGACCCCGCACGTTACATCACCAGACGGGCTCCATTACACTGCCCTGCGCTGTGCTCGAGCTACTGAAATATTGATTTTTACAGAGCCGGCGCACACACACTGAAAAATCAATATTCCAGTGCATACAACAGAGCAGGCGGCAGAGCCGGGACCAACTCGGAGGCCCAGCAAACACTGCTGGCAGGCCTAGGCAGAGGAGGGGGTGGGGGGCGGCAGGAGACAATGCCTGGGGAGAGGCCGTTGCAAACCCAGGCATGGTCAGATAAACACGCAAGTGGAGAGGGAAGAGGAGAGTGGAGAGAAAGAGCCTTGAGGATAAAACAGTTGGAAGGAGCAATGATTTCTCTTTCCATAGGGGTAAATGGGGAGAAGGATTGAGTAAATTAAGAAGAGAGGATGGGAAGAATTTTCCAGGTAAGACTCTTCCCATGCAAATGTATCTTTTGTTTGTATCATTTGGCCACTCTTAAAGATGGAAAAACTATAAAGATGATACAGAGACTCTATCACACTAAGGGAAAAAAATAAAAAACTAGGCCAGTTCTGAGAAATATTTCTATTTTAAAAATGCAGCCCCCTTTGCTTTCCTTGGCGACCAGAGGCTGGCAGAGCTTGCAATGACCAGCAGAATGGCTGACACAGGCAGTACCTTTGGAATGCAGTTTCTTTTCCTTGGGGAGGGGAGAGGGAAGGAAGACATCCTGGTCATATGGTCATTCATAGATTCCCTTTCTTTCTAGAAAAGCATCTTCTTTGGCATGCTTGGGGAACCACGGTTAAGAATGGATTCCTTTTACAGGCCCTGTGACTTCTCAGGGAATTTGGAGCTCCCAAGTAACAACACCTCAGCCAGACCTGAGGAGATGATCCTGGCCCCAGGTCCCACTCTCTGGTGCTCAGTACCAGGAGAGGACAAGGCGAAGACAGGCCAGTCTTGCTTAGTCCCTGTAGATATGTATAATAAATAAGTAAATAAACGATAATCAGAACTGGCACTTTTGCTTTTAGTTAGCTCTTTGGCTTTTTGAAATTTGGGGATGGCTAATGGTGAGCAGTTAACTACAAGGGACTTTAACCTCAATGAATCCTTGGTTTTGCTTTGTCCTAGACTTATTACCGGGAATATCTATTAGTTCTCTCAGTTCCCTGCCAGTGGAGGAAATTATCCTCCCCAAGGTTTCCATTTTGTACTCTTCCCTGCAGGAAGCGTCGCCGTTTCTTTTTCTCCAGACCAGGAGAGACCCAGACTCAAACTGGGCTCAGGCTGGGTCTGGTAGAAGGGGCCGCAAAGGAAGAGGGCATTCAGGGACATCTTGCAAAAAGCAAGTTCCTTGGGCCCAGTGGGGTTGGCCTGGGACAACGTCGGCCAAACTGTCGCTGGAGGCCAAATGGGCAGGGTGGCAGGGCGGGGCAGGACGGG
>NW_006199822.1:1014313-1016891 GCF_000334495.1 Tupaia belangeri chinensis
ACACGAGCCGCTGTGCGGCTTCCCTTGGCGCGGAATAGCGAGAGCAGCCGTGACCTCCGACCCCGCCCGCCGGCAGCCAATAAGAGCGCAGGTCGTCTCCACACCCAAAATTTCCACGTCGGCAAAAGTCAAGATGGAAGGGAGCGGAGCGGAGCGCGAGGGGGGGAGCCAGCCCGGGAATGCCTGGCGGCCGGCACTGGCGGGGCAGGCTGCGGAGCCGGCGGCGGGAGCACCAGAGGCCACACAGGAGGGCGTCCCTGCCAGGAGAGGCCGGGGCGCGACCACCGTCCCCGGCCCGGGAGCCTCCGGGTGCCCCGCACGTCGCCAGCTGCTTGTGCACCCCCGCTCGGGGGACGCAGCCCACTGCACCTCCAGTCCAGGCTCTGAGGAGTCGGAGGGGACCGGACGGTGGTGGGGGTTTGGGGGGAAAGATGGGGAAGGCACTTTCCAGACCTGTTGCACGGGCGCAACAGCTGCTCAGGTGCGGTATGTGGGGGAGGGGTCTGTCGGGGTCGTGAGGGAGGATGGTTGCAAATACTGTAGGGGCAGGGGGTGCAGGGCGGGAGCGTAGAGCCCAGGGCGGGATTGGGGGCTTTGTGCCACGGGAACGTAGTGTGCAGATGGGGTCCGCAGGAAACACTGCCTGGTGGGGTAGGGAGACTCCCTAAGAGTGGGTGAGTGGAGCGGAGGAGACCGGGCTGCACAGACGCGAGTTTCCTGGGCTGGGCACGGGCTGCTGGAAGACTGGGAATAGAGTTATGGGAACGGCTGGGGGAAGGGGAGGCCCCGCAAAGCTTTGCTTTCCTGGGTGGTCCCATCGCGGGATATTTTCCGTGCCTATGTTTGTCCTCCCTTCAGCTCTTCCAGCTCCGGGAATTCGTCCTCGTGTTGTCCCCCTCCCCCACCAACTGTCCAGATGGGAAGGTAAAAAGTTGCCATAACTTGTAAGGAGAGTTAGCTGCCTGCAAAAGTTTAAGTAACGGGGCGGAGGAGGTGAGGGTTCGACTGCCCATGGGTTCTAATGTGGGGGTGGGTAGGAAGGAGGAACAGGGAGGGGAGCGTGATTCTCGCAGCCCCTTTGGTGTGACTTTGCAACCAGGATTTGTCGAAGCAGTCTGCTCAAACACCATTTCTGTTGGGCATTGGCTCCTGCTGACTGCGGCAGTAACTTTCCATAATTAATGACCCGTTCCATTATCGGTAGCATCCTGAGCTAAATTGCTTTTAACGAGTTATTTTTCTTTGTCTTAGCTGGGGGTTGGGGGAGCACACCTGCAGGAAGAAACTTCTGGAGGAGAACAGCCCGTTTGGTCTTTTGAGGCAAAGTTCTGAGACACTCCGACTCTGAGTATGATAGAAGTCAGTGCACTACAGAACTTTGTCTCTAGAGGCTGTGGGCCCCGAGGTCTTCAGAGCTGGGCTGGGTGGCCCTGTGGCCACGTCACTTCACCTTTCCCTTGGGGGTGGGAGGGGCCACAGGGGGTCCATAAAGCTGCCTAGGGATTTGACCAGCTCCCTTGAAGCCAGTGGGTTAAACCACATACATGGAACAAAATTCCCCCAAATATCTCTTACTTCATCTCGCCCTGGTAGACTCCTGACTGCAGACTTTTGTGGCTTTTTTTTTGTTTTTTAAAGAAGAAGCTTTTGGCTTTTCAAGGTTATTTAAAAAGCACTCAAAGACTAGCTTCACTTATTGAGCGAGGAGAAGAGAGCCACAGGTTTATTAATGGGTGTGTTGGTGTGTAATGCCTTGCAGGAATTTAAACTCTTTACCCTTAAAGAAGGAAATATATTTGTACAAAAGCCGTGGATAATGGTCCTTTTGCTCAAGTGATCTGCTAGATGAATGAGTGCCTGTGAGGATCGAGTTTGGACATCTTTTCTCAATTCTGTTTCTGATTTAGGTCTAGTTCACTTTTTTTTCTTAAAGTAGATTTTATTAATGGAAAGGAAGCATTTCTAAGAAAGCATTTGAAAGATACTTAGAGAGTTGGAGTTGGTTTGTATGTTTTGGGGTTGTGGGGATGCTGCAGATGGAGAGATTTCTCTTCCGGTTCCTAAGGGAATGTGGATTTTGGCTGGTGAGTTCCTGTCAATAGCCTGTACTGTGCCACAGGCCAGTGACTGGCAGCAAATGGTAGTCCTGTTCTGTGGGCATCGTTACCCTATTTGGTTTTATGAACTTTTGGCTGGTGAGTTGATCAATCTAAAGACTCCCAAAAACTCCTTATTAGAACAGACACCCAACAGATAGGTATAGGTTGCCTGTAGGCACAGGACACAGGGTGGTAAGCAAGAACGAAATGGTTCCTGTGTCCATGTTGCCTTCACTGGAATGAGGCGAGGGCCTCCTGAAGGAATTTGTGGATATACAGAAGCCTTGGTGTTGCCTATTTGGGAGGTCCTTGGTTAAAAAATTAAAAATAATTTACCATCTTTTTACTCGGTTATATTCCAACTGGTTTATTTATCTTTGGGAGAAGGTGAAAATGGAAGAAGGATCAATGGGGAAAACATACCCGGTTACTTGATGGTAGAGCTTAGTGGTAGGACTTAAACCAGTTGCTTTTCACAG
>NW_006199822.1:1016922-1025812 GCF_000334495.1 Tupaia belangeri chinensis
CCCTTGTAAAATGATGCTAAGGTAACTTGTGTTCTCTTTTATGTGGCTGTTCTTGGTTCTTCATTTCCCACCTTTCCATTAGTGACTATTTTGCTTCCATTGCTCAGTCCTTTATCCCAAAGATGGCTGAGTTGTAATTGTGCAGTTCAATAAACTGATTCCAACTCGGGTATTTCTTGTATTTATTTGACATACGAGCTATGCTCACTTATAAAGAGGATTTTCCTTCCCAATTTTGTGTCTACAAGATATTCTGAAAATACTGAACTCCAATAAAACTTCAACCAACTGTGTAAGAGAATACGCATGGCTCTTTGAGGGTAAATGACAAGAGTGTTTGAATGGGAAAGGGATTGTCCATGCAAAAGAATTAGGTCAGGATCTCACCTCCAAAGAAGGGTAAGATTTGGAGTCCCTGACCTGAATTGATCTTGTTTACTTTATACTTAAATGAGCTGCTTTTTAGAAATCTTAATTTTGTTTCTTGTCTGTGACTATTATGAGTTAAGGGGCTAATGAGACAGAAAGGCTGTTTTGCTCGGGTGCTCAGGATGCCAGGAGTAGAAACTAGGAAATGTTGCGGTCTGCGGGTTCTCACTGCAAACCTGGCATTGTCTCATCCACCATGGTTATTCAGCAACTGGTGTCTTGTCACCTCCTGTGTCTTAGTGTGATTCTATAAGCTAAGGATGTAGCCGTGAACAAGATAGGCCCAAATCCTTGCCCTCTTAAGATCATTCGCATGCAAGAGAAAACAATGCAAATACAAAATAAATAGAAGGGTGATAAGCATGCTGGAGAAGGAGAACAGGGGGAGACTGTGGTGGGCTTGGTTTTTTTTTTTTTTTTTTTTTAATAGTTTGATAGGATATATCAGTGTGCTTGCCAGGGAGAGAGGGAAAGTGAGAAATCACCCTCAGGGGGATGGCCATACCACAATCCCTTCTCTATTCTTTTGGGATTGTCAGCATGCATGCACATGCGCCACAGTGCTTTCCAAGCCACAAAATCCACTTCTCAAGCTAAGCTGCCAAATCTAGTTCTTGAGCCACACCGTTGGCCATTTGGGATCTAGCTGCCTTAACTACCACACCACCAACTATCCCTCATGGTGCTGTTTTCACCTGGATCTCTGGACTGGACTGAAGGAGATCCTCACCAGCAGCCTTAGTTACATGGCCCAGGCCCTCCTGTCTTTGTTTTAGACATTTAAAATATTAAGTGCAGCTGAATATATAACTATTAGTAACTCGCTCCCCCCTTTTTTGAGAGGTTTTTGCTATAGGGCACGTGTGCTCGCCAGGAAGACAGAGAAAGACAGAGATACAGAAAGCGAGAAATCACCTCCCAGGGGGGATGGCCACGCCGCAATCCCTTCTCCATTCTCCTCTCGGTATCTTGGGCATGCATGCACATGCCCCTGGGGTGAGTTTAAGCGACTGGGTCTGGGACTCAAACTGTGGTCGACTACATGGGAGTCCAGCGACACAGCCATTATGCTAACTGCTGGTCCCCCCACCTTTTTTTTGAGATTTTTGCTATAGGGTGCATGCACTTGCCAGAGAGACAGACAGTGAGAATTCACCCCCCCGAGGGGGGGTGGCCACACAGCAGTCCCTTTTCCTTTCTTCTGTCAGTGTTCTGGGCATGCACGTCTACATACCTGGCCTGAGTTGCAAGCTGCCTAGTCTGGGACTCTAACTGTGGTCAGCCATGTGGGAGTCCAGAGCCTAACAAGTACACTACCTCCTGGCCCAATAGCCTTTCTTTTTTTAAAAAGAGCATTTTTAAGAGGTGGGGTGGCCACACAGCAGTCCCTTTTCCTTTCTTCTCTCAGTGTTCTGGGCATGCACGTCTACATACCTGGCCTGAGTTGCAAGCTGCCTAGTCTGGGACTCTAACTGTGGTCAGCCATGTGGGAGTCCAGAGCCTAACAAGTACACTACCTCCTGGCCCAATAGCCTTTCTTTTTTTAAAAAGAGCATTTTTAATTTTAAATGGAAAAGTTGGGAAGTGTGGGGGTGCTAGAAGAGCTTTGATGAAGCAGACTGGGGAACCACTTTGCTGGCCTGAAAGTAATGTCCAATCACAACTTCCAGAAGCAAAATTCTAGGGTTCTGGGTAACCTTGCATCTCAAAGAGTATATTCCAAAGAACTCTCCAATGTTAAGTAGTTGGGATTGAGATGGATGACTTATAAAGGGTCTTCAACAAGTTCATGGGCAAATGGAATTGAAATAAGTTTATTTTGATGCAAAAGATTTTGAAATCTATACATAGGCTTTTCATAATATGCAGTTTTCATGAATTTCCTAAAGACCTTTTGTATTACTTTTTGGGACCCCCAGGAGCCATGGGAGAACTACCATCAGGAAGCACGTTTTTGCTAAACCCTTTTTTATCTTAAGATTTTCATATTCACATGGTCAGTACATACAGGGAGCTTTCATGGGATAATCACTACAGACACACAGACAACCTTACAAAAGCTGTGGGCAGGAAAAGAAAAGGCAGAACTCATTCACCCTGCTATGGATGACGTGTAAGGAATGAAAAACCCGTGTTGCTCTGGTAGCCTTCGGGGAGTCAGATGGAAGGAAGATGATGTCCCTTCAGACCCTGGGCGATATTAGACACAGGTCTGATTCTCATCTGTGAATTCATTAAGTGGACACTAGGAGAGCTAGCAATGGCTTCACCAGGCAGGAAGCCGCCACTCCAGAGATGACTTCTCTGCTTGGTTTCTTAGGCTTATCCCTCTCTTTGCCAGTTAGTAGCTGCTAGTGAGACAATACTTGGTTTGCACCGGGCACTGTTACAAGCATTTGCTTATGTCAAATCATTTATTCTAGGAGGTTGGTACATTCTCATCTTACAGATAAGGAAGGGAGGCATGATGAGATTAAATAACTTGCCCAAGGCACACAGCTAGTTAGTGGCTGAAGCAAGGCACAAACCCAGGCCGTCTGGAGTGGTGGCTGTGATCTTAGTGGCTGGGCAGTACTGACTATGGTTTAGTTGCCTGATTGGTTACTGTGTAGTACGAGGCCTGGGTGTTTAGGTTTAAGTTGAAAGCACAGAACATAATTAGGGTATAGCCCAATGCAAACCTTCAGTATGTCTTTAGCATGTCTGCTGTTTGATTTCTAGAGCCTGGTAGTAGCATTACTTTAGGGTTTACTTAACTATATTCAACCTATTGGTCACTTTTGCCACTTTGAGGTATTGAATGCTGAGAAAAAAAAAAGTTTCTTCAGAAAGCATGTCGGTTGCTACAATATGAGAAAAGTAATGAAGCAGAACAGCTAAATTGCATTAATACATTCATTCAACAGCCTTCAAGTTTCTATCATGTGTCAGTCCTTGTATGGAAGCTGTTTGGGTGCAGTGTGATATACCCAGGGTGCTGCTAATCAACCTGGAATACCCAGGGAAGCTTCCCTAAGAAGGTGGTAACTGAGCTGAATGTAGAAAATAACTGCATGAGAGGAGGGAAGGGCATTCCAGGGCAAGGGAACAGCAGATGTGGACTCAGAAACATGCAGCAGTATGGTATGATGTGTTCAGGACTCAGCAAGTCTTTACCTGCAGCAGGCATAAAGGGCACATGTAGGTGAGTGACAGGAAACGAGGCTAAGGAGATTGGCAGGAGTAAACCATGATGGGCCTTGTGTGGTACATGCACAAATTTGAACTTTACCCTGAAAGCCATGGGAAGCCTTATGCAGGGAGATGGCCCAATCAGCTCTGCTTTTGTGGAAAACATTCTGGCAGCAGAGTGAGGGGTGAGCTGTTTGGAGGCAGAATAGCCAGTTGTGGAGCTGGAAGAGCATGGCAGAGACAGGTAAGAGCCAGTGGTGTGCACAGGAGGAGTGAAGTGGACTCAGGAGGAGAGTAGGTAGACCTGCTGACCTAGGGTGATGTGCAAGAAGGCCCTCACATACATTGCACCCAGGGAATAAATCGGCACTAAACTGCATTACATATGACATTTTGAAATATTAAACTTGTTTGGTTACCATCCCAAGTTAATTCTGGAAGTGTGGCATTGGAAACATCTCTTTAACCCTTTTGTGGCACATTGGAAATTTTACCCTCATTCTTCAAATTTGACAAATCGGCCATGGCCAGAGCGTGCTCACATGGAGAGGTGGCCCCTAAAGATTTTGCTGAGAGGAATGTTCCAAAGGAGGTGGGCAGAGTTGAGGGAAACCAACAAGGAAGAGTGAGGCACTCTGGTCCTGGCAGTGGTAGGAAGCCCTTAACTGGCCCCAACCCTTGGGGGCCACAGGAGGGATCCTAGAGGGAGTGGTCACAATAGAACAGTCCTGCCCAACAGGAGCTGTGGCCTCAGGTGGAGAATTAGGCCACTGCCAATGACAGCCCAGCAGCCAGGGTCCTGGGGAAGAAATACCATCAACTCTCTTCTCTTCCAGTCTCTACCATCATTTCCCACTGGTTGAACCCAACTGGAAGCCAGAGACAGGGTCCAAAAAATACAGTCCTTGGAGGCCAGTTTTTTGGGTGTAGAACAGTGTTGAAAGTGGGTCTGGTAGGTCAATAAGCAATCGCTAGAACAGATTTGTTTGTTCCATGTTACTCCTATGCATACTCAAAAAGAAAATTAGAAATAACATTGGCTAAAATATTCCTAAAACTTCCTAGTCATTGTTCTCAATGTCTGTAATTTTTTTTCTTTTTACTTGAATTGTTAGATGGTACGTGCTCTTGCCAGAGAGAGATGGGGTGTGGTCACACTACAATCTTTTTCCTCCATTTCTCCATCCTGTTCAGGATTTGGGGCATGCACATATACACACCTGGTGTGTTTTTCAAGCTACCAAAGCTGGAATTTGAACTGCAGGCAGTCCTGTAAGATCCAGCTCCCAAGGCACTGCATTTAACCACTGCACTGCGAAGCTGGCCCTGTCTGTCATGTTTTCACATAGTGCTACCTTCTGTGCTTCCAAGCATACAAGTCCTGGGCTGGCCCCATGACTTGGTGGTTAAGGGAGCCAGATCCCACAGGGCTGACTCCACAGTCCTAGTCCTGGTGGCTTAAAAACCATGCCAAGCATGTATATGACTCAGACTCTGAAAGGGTGGAAATGGAGAAGGTACTGCAATGACTACAGCTCTCCCTCTCCCTTACAACCACACACACCCTCTGGCAAATTACAATAAATAAATAAATAAAGTCCAGCTCCACTGCAGTCTGCACGCAAGCTGCTGACATGCTTTCCACAAAACTGGATGCTGGAACCCCCTTCCCTTTTGGAGAACATAAAAGTTATCATTTTAGCCATTTTATTTTTGTGTTTTTAGTTTGGTTCATGATTATATGCATGTGCAAGAGAGAAAGAGAGAGACCCTCCACAGGCCCTGGTCACACTACAACACCCCAGTCCCATTCTTCTAGTCCTCCAGTTTGCTAGGATCCTGGGTGTATGCAGATGCAGCTGTTGTGTTTCAGGCCCATAAGACTAGGGATTTGAACCGTGGTCAGTATGTGGCTTCCAGCTTCATAGTCTGGTATGCTACTGATGGTGTTACAGAGGCTGGGCTCATTTTAACCAATGTATACATTCCAGTGGTGTGTGTGTGTGTGTGTGTGTGTGTGTGTGTGTTTTAATCCCATCAAACCAAAGCCCTGTATAATTAAGCAAGTACTCCTAATGATGCTGGGGTTTTCTTAACCTTACAGGAAAAGTCCACAAAAGATTATCAGACTGCATTTGTACAAAGGTCAAAAATGTCAGTGACATCATGCCTACCACCTGGCTGGCAGCACTGATAAGTTGTTATTGATTATAAGATGCATCCTGATTTTAGAGATGTTAAAATGTGGGGGAAATATGTTGTATAGACTCAGTTAAATATGACAAATCCTTCTAGAGCAGACTTCACAGCTAGTTTTATATTAATGGGTTTCAGAACCCAAAACTTGTTCTCTGTCTTCTGGGAGGCAAAGCAAGACCTGCGGTAGCTGGAATCCTTAGACTATGGCCTGCACCAATCAGGACTTAAATGTGAGTTCTGAGGGGTTGAGATGGACCTGCACCTAGTTAATTCTGTTAGCAAAGACAAGGTAGGGGGATGTCTTCAGAGTAGGCAAGCAATGGTGTCTGCCGAGCTGCACTTAGAGAGTAGTCTTACAAAACTGACACTCCACAGTTATCGTACACTCATTGCAGTATGGCTTTTAAAGGCAAACATTCAGAATTAATCAAGCTGCCCATCAGGAGAGGACCAGTTAAATTATAATAAAGTCATGCAATGAGATGGTTACTAGGAAAAAGTGAGGTAGATGTGTATGTGATCAACATGGAGGTGAATGAAGTTTTCAGGTGTAGTTTTTCAGTGGAGGAAATGTTGTAGAACTATAAATGGGGTTTAATCACATTCTGAGCCCTCTCTGTGCACTCACACACAAATAGACTCAAAATAGACACAGAATTAGTGTGTTCTGGTCTGAAGGGGATTAGGCTGTGGGTGGTGATGGTGGTGAAGGGAGGAACATTATACACTTTTGTCTGACTTAAACAATAATTGATTACTTTTGTGATTCAAAATATATATTTGCCACATGGGTAGAAAACAAGAAGAAGATAACATGATAAATATTACATTACTAGTAATGAGATGGTTCTCTTCTCCTACATTCCTGTCATGTGCATGAGTAAGTCCCAATTCTATTACTTTCATTGTTGAAGTCTTGCCTACATTGGATGTACCTAATCTTTGAGAGTTAATAGTATACCCTCTTGAACTGAGTTATCTAATATAATAGCAACCATTTGTAGCTATTTAAATCTAAATTAATCAAAATAAAAAATTTTAATTCCATTCTCAGTTGTACTAGCCACACTCAAGTGTTAGACACCCATATGTGGCAGTGGCTACCACGTTAGGACAGGTTAGAGAACATGTCCACCACTGCAGAAAGGTCCGCAAGACTATGCCACTCCAAGTCTAGCTGCTTGAGTTCAAGCACAGGCTTAGTATCTTGGTAGCTAGGTAGCTTTAGGCAAAATATTTGACCTCTGTCCCTTAGCTTTATAGTCATTAAAAAATGGGTAATACTAGTATGCACCACACAGAATTATTGAGCAGATTATAATTTTCTTTCTTTTGTTTTCTTCCTTCCTTCCTTTTTTATCATTTACCAGAGAGCCCATACATTCCTTAGAGAGAGATGGGGGGAGGGGTAGTAGGAGGAGTTGGAGGGGATGAGAGTACCTCTCTTAGGGGATGGGCACACCACAACTCCTTCTCCATCTCTCCCTTCTATTGGGATTTGCAGCGCACGCACACACACACACACACACACACACACACACACACACAGTGTTTTCCAAGCCACTGGGTCAGGACTTGAACCACTTGGTCGGCCATGTGGGATCCAGCTGCCTTAACTACCACACCACCACTGGCCCTGTAATTCTTATTTAGTATTTTTCATGTGATAAATCATCAACCAAGTTACCTGGTATTATTATCATTGTTATTAAGACCTTTCCACCAACATAGACTGAGCATTTACTAAATGCTGGGCATTGTTCTCCTATCACCATTTTATGGATAAAACAGAGCTATGACAAGTGAAATCAAGCTTCCCTGTCACACTAGAAGAAGCAGTGGAGAGTCAAGGGCATGTCTGATTCCAAGGACTGTGTGCCTTGCTGTTTAATCTGTAAACAGATTTGAGTGGGGATAGGACTGAGTAGCTAGCCCTCTAGAGCCCTCATCCTCCCCTCATCTATGCTGTCCCTTCCCCTCTGAACAAGAGCCAGCTGGTTCAAAAGAACTATAAGATCTCAGATTAGCTCTCCTCCCTCTCCCTCTCTCTTTCTCTCTGATGTTGGAGAGCTGGCGATAAGGGGGCATTGAAATTTATTAGCAGGTGTATACCCAGTTTTCTGTGGTGAACACATTTTCCCAGTTTCTTTTGAGTTTTCCAAGAAGTTGAATGGTCCTTTTAAAGGAAACCACTTTGTGACCGAAATAAGGAAGGAGAGCTCTTGCCAGAGGACAAAACAGGAAGAGACGATTATCTCAAAAAGCTACTAATCAAAGTTAAAATCATCATATGCCTCTGCTTGAAGGTTCTGTTTCACTTACCCCTTGGTGGAGGAGGGACATCTATGAGAAGGACGAAGGGCGAGGATAACTAGAGACATTGTTAGGAAGAATCAGGAAAGGAGGATGGAGGAGCTGTTCCACACATGCATTTACCTGGCAGAAGCTTCTTCTTGGGCAGGAGCTGGGTTTGTCTTCACTGATAGAAATGGGATCCTTTAGTTCTAGCTCTCTTAGGATGGCTTTCAAGATTGTGCCATGTGCTCTCAAGAAGATGTTCTCTGTCTTAGTGGTGAGAGGATAAACCTCTGCTGCAGCACACAGAAAGAACTGGTATCTACACACACCATTCCAGTTGGCTACTGTTTGCCTATGAGTCAACATTTATATTGGAGTTATTACCATGAGCTGAAGTGCTATGGAAAATACGCCTTCAGTTTTTTCAGTCTTCCTAAGCTGTGAGTGAGTGTGTGTATGTGCGTGAGAGAGAGAGAGAGAGAGGGTGTGTGTATTCAGGAAGAGAAAAGACAATGAATGCAGCTTCAGAAAGGCCATTGAGGCATGGTGTGTGTGTCGTGATGTGATATCTGGGGACTATTGAAAAGGAAGAGGATGGGTAAGCTAGACCAGCTTGGGCTGTTAAGCTAGCTGATGTTAACAGCAGATCAGGATTTATCTGTACCCCGGGGAAACTGAAAATTGAATTCAGTTTGTCCTTGGAGCTTCCAAGTAGTAGATCTGAAATCATTCAAGGTACTTCACTAGATAATGGATTGTGAATCTTTTACCTTGAGAAACTGTATGTGACTAG
>NW_006199822.1:1025828-1035705 GCF_000334495.1 Tupaia belangeri chinensis
TAGGAAACTTTTACTCTCATACCTTTTCTTCGTCCTCCTCTCATTTCATCCAGATCATAAAGGTTTCTTTTGTTTCTGAAATAGGATTTATTGAAAATAAGTTGTAGCCCAACGCCTAGAACATCGGCCACATTGGCTTGAGCTCTAAGCTCCATGAAGGTAGGTTTGTTGATCCCGAGAGGAGAATGGAGGAGAAGGGATTGCGGCATGGCCATCCCATCTGAGGAGTGATTTCTTGCTTTCTATATCTCTTTCTCTCTCGTCTTTCTGGCGAGCGCATGGGCCCTAGAGCAAAAAACCTCTCAAAAAAAAAAAAAAAAGTTCCTAAACTGGCCTGCCGCGTATCAGAGCCCTCTGGGCTCAGGGATGTTTACCCTCTCCTACCTCTCCTTTTCCCAGCTTATTTCTCCTACTTGGCAAAAGAAATGCACCATCCTCCCCTACCCCAAATCTTACTAAATTGCATTGCCTGGAGTTATAAAAACTTTGAGATTTCAAAGGGACAGTTGCAGGGACGGAAGACCCACACAGGAAGGTGCACGGCTCACATTTGGACGCCTCCTTGAGGGGGTGTGTGCCCATGATCCCAGCTGGCTGAAGCTGGGGGGAGGGGACTGCACAGATTTATGGACTACCTGCTGTGTGCCAGGGAAGTGCTGGGTGACGAGCTTCCACAGCAAACGCACCAGCAAGACCGTTCTGTCGTCATCCGGCTTCCATTCCAGCACGAGGAGATGGCCAAGAAGCAGAAAGGTGTTATCCATCCCGCTTCCTTTAATCAAGGCCCTCTAGTTTTCCCATTCACCTCGGGAAGAAACACATTTCTAGAAAAAAAAGTCTTTTATCTAATAATTATTATACTTTATTTTGCCAAAGAGTGTACGTGCTCTCTAAATGGCACATATGCTCGCCAGAGAGACAGACAGTGGGGAAGAGGGAGGAAGCACCCCTTCCCGCGTGGGGTTGGTCACACCACAATTCGTTCTCTCTATCTCTCCATCCTGTTGGGATTTGGGGCATGCACACACACATGCCCAGTGTGTTTTTCAAGTCACTAGGGCTGGATTCAAGTCACTAGGATTCAAACTGTATGGATGGCCATTTAAGATCGGGCTCCCTCAAACCCTAAGCCACAGGGCTGGCTCAAATAGTCATTTTTTAAAAAACTTATATTTACGTTATAAGTAATGTAATGGAGAGTGGGTGTAAGATGCAAAGGGAGGAAACATTTGACAAAAAAAAAATCTAAGAAAGAACATTGTTTTTCGGGAAAAAAATAAAATAAAATAAAACACCTTCATCTTCCCCAAAATAAAACCAGGATCATAAGAGAATGGAAATCAGGGTAGCTTCAGGAGTTAAGAGTAGGAATGTATAATAATAGCAACAGTTAAAATACCTTTTACCTGGGACCAGCAGTTAGTGTAATGGCTTTGTCACTGAACTCCTATGTAGCCGACTGCGGTTCAAGTCTCAGACCCGGTGTCTTAAACTCACACCGGGCACGTGCGTGTGCGTGCCCAAGATCCTGAGAGGAGAATGGAAGAGAAGGGATTGTGGTGTGACCATGCCTCCTGGGGGGTGATTTCTCGCTTTTCTATCTCTCTGTCTCTCTCTGTCTTTCTGGCAAACGCACGTGCCCTATAGCAAAAACCTCTCAAAAAACAAAACAAAACAAAAAACCTTACCTGTTTGAGAACACCATGTATGAGATATTATACTCAGTGTTCTACATATAGTAAGGCATACTCACAATTACCCTACAAGGTAGTTACTATTGTTCCATTTTGAGATAAGAAAACTGAGACACAATATTAAGTATCTTGCCAAAAATTAAATTGACAAGTGATAAGTAGCAGAAAGTCTCACTCAAGGACCATAAAATAAATAAATAAATAGGGGCTGGTAGGTGGTGTAGTGGTTAAGGCGCTGAACTCCCACATGACTGACCATGGTTCGAGTCCCAGTTATGGCAACTTGCTTTCTCACTTTCCTTCTCTCTCTCGGTCAAATTTAAATAAATAAATTAATTAAATAATTAAAAAATACATATGCTTACATTACTTTGTTCAATTATATACTAGTAATAATTGGAATAAAGAATCAAAAAAAAGTATTTAACATGAAATATCATGGTAATGGGAAATTGAAACAAATCACAGTTCATGTATGTATTTGGATTGCAGAGAAGTATGGTAATCAATAAAAGCCTTTAAGTATTACAAATTACACCATGATAAAAATTCTGTGGGGAATGTAGAATGAATTACAGTTTCAAGAAAAAGGGGACCATTTTAAGTATTGTAATTATTAAGTAAGAGCTTGTTCATCTCTTTTTTAAATGGATAATTCTTGGTATTAAATTGCTATGACATCTAAGTTTCATTGGATGCATATAAAAATGTCATTATTTTATTTTAAAATTTCAATATGTTTAATTACCAGAAATGACATCCTTTGTAACTATTTAAACTTATAAAAAATGCTAATTATCAGGCCAGTAGGTGGCATGGTGGTTAAAGATACTGGATGCCCATGTGATGAACTGTGGCCATGCCACAATCCCTTCTCAATTCTCCTCTCAGGATTTTGGGCACACACACACACATGTGCCAAGCACGTTTTAAGCCTGGACCTGGCGGCTTCCTTTCTCACTTTTGCTCTCTTTCTTTTTCTATTTCTGGTCAGTGCATATGCTCTATAGCAAATTAGAAAGTAATAATAATGATAAATAAAATTAAGTAATTTTTAAAGAATTATTTTATTTAACTTTATTATTATTATTAATTATTATTTTAATTTGACCAAAGAGGGACAGAGCGAAAGAGTTAGAGAGAGAGGGAAAGTGGGAAAGCAAGCCTCCAGGTTTGAGACTCAAACCATGGTCAGCCATGTGGGGGTCTAGTGTCCTTAACCATCATGCCACCTGCTGGTCTCAAATAATTATTTTAAGAATGAAAATACTGGGACCAGCAGTTGGCGTAATGGCTATGTCACTGGACTCACATGTAGCTGACCGCGGTTTGAATCCCAGACCCAGTGGCTTAAAACTCAAGCTAGGCACGTGTGCGTGCATGCTCAAGATCCCGAGAAGAGAATGGAGGAGAAGGGATTGCGGCATGGTCATCCCCCCGGGGGATGATTTCTTGCTTTCTGTCTCTCTGTCTCTGTCTTTCTGCCAAGTGCACAGCCCTATAGCAAAAACCTTTAAAAAAAAAAAAGAATGTAAATACTTAAACATGTACTGGGGGCACAGAGGTTTAGGTTGTGTGTTTTGGAAGAAGATGGTTGGTAGAGGGGCACAGGAATATGTGACAATACGGCCTGGTTGCAACTGCTCTTTGGCAGAATCATACTGAAGCTTTCCCCGGAGTGATCTTCACACTGTTCTGTTTCCTGGAGAAAAAAAGTGGAAGGATCACTTTGAAAATGCTGGCTTAATCATCATTGATTTTAAGTGACCAATATATAAATACGAGTAATTAAATCATGCAGTTATCTTGGGTGGTCAGCTCTAGAGTCCAAGAGGTTGTGATAACATAGTTAAGATGCAGCTATCATCCTGAAGTGACTCACGCTCAGACACTAGCAGAGATAGCTGTAGGGCCCCCTTCACAGGGATCTTGCACTAGCAGATGAACCTTTGTCTAACCTTGCTCAAGGAACAGCACAAGTACCATATTCCACTGCCTAGGTTGTTCAACAGAGCAGCCCTCTTGTCCTTTTTTTCCCCATTACGTATGTGCACTCACTGGAGAGAGAATGGGAAAAACAGAGAGTGGGAAAGTGAGAAATCACTCCCTCCCCCCCCCCAGAGGGAATGGCTATGCCGCAATCCCTTCTCCTCTATTCTCCTATCGGGATTTTGGGCAATCATGTATACATACTCAGTGTGATTTTTTTTGTTTTGTTTTTGAGAGAGATGTTTGCTATAGGGTGCGTGCACTCGCCAAAGACACAGAGATAGAGAGACAGAAGATGAGAAATCACCCCCTAGGAAGGTTGGCCATGCCACAATCCCTTCTCAATTCTCCTCTCAGGATTTTGGGCACACACACATGTGCCAAGCACGTTTTAAGCCTCTGGCTCTGGGACTTGAACTGCCTTCAACTGCATAAAAGTCCAGCGACACAACCATTATACCATCAGTTGGTCCTGCTCAATGTTATTTTTTTAAGCCACCAGATCTGGGACTAGAACTAGTCAGCCATATGAGAATCCAGCACCATAACCACCATGCCACCTGCTGGCCTCAACCCTCTTGTACTTTATGCCTGCGACAAATATTTATTGAGCACCTACTATGTGCCAGACATTATGGTAAAGGATAGATAGGGAAAAAACATGGCCTACCCCTGTCTGAGTTCAGTGTTCACTTCCTGGTAGAATCAGGTGACCTTTATGGGGGCCAGGAGAGGGAGTCAGGTAAGGAGAAGCTTCCACTCATGGTGCATGCCCACATAAAGTAAGCATGCGGTATGCGGAAGCTGTTAGAAGCGAGTCACGAGTAATGTTACTGCCACTTACTAGAGCTGCTGGTATTAACCCTACTTACTGACACCAGTGTGACTACCCAGGTCCTATACATCTTATTCAATGGCACTACTGGGAAAGTGACCAATCTGGGTGCTGAACGATGGTACAGCAGTAAAATGTGACCCTGTGTGAGGCTGGCCCACTAGTTCTGGGTTCACATCTGGGAGACCACCCTGAGTACGCCGGGCATGTGTGTGCTCATGATCAGGAATGGGCTGAGGCTAGGGGTGGATTGCACTGTCGAGACCCTGCTGGGGTGCTGTCTCTATCTCTTTCTGTCTCTTTCTTTTTCTATTGTTCATGGAGGGAATAAATAAACCTGAAAGGAAGGAAAGAAAGAAGGGAGGGAGAGAGGCAGGGAGGCCACCCATCTGGAGGGCATCTTTATATGCCAGACACTATTTTAAGCCCTTCACCTACCTGGCTTCGCTTATTTCTCACAGTAAGCTAACATTGCAGAAGAGGTCACTGAGGCACGGAGAAGCTAAATAACTTGCTCAGGGACATAGGGCTGTGAAAAGGTGGAGCCAGGCTCCATCCCAGGCTGGCTGGCTCTGTGATACTCTCTTCTAATCATAACAGAACAAAGAGTTAACATGAATGGAGCACTGAATCTGGATCAGGCTTTGTACTAGCCAGTTTACACAAATGATCTAACTTAACTTTTCATTGAGTAGCCCTGGCATTTATCCCTGATATCTAAGGAGGTGGGGGCAGAAAGCAGCAAAGTAACTCCCTGACATCGCAAAGCTGGCGCATGGCAAAGCCGTGGTGTGGAGCGGTTTCAGTCCTGATCCCACAAAGGACATTTCATAGTAGCAGGCGTAGGAGCCCATCTCCATGGGAACAGCCGTAGCCGATGGTCTTACTAAGTAAGACTCCCTTCCTGAGGGTGTCTTGCAGCACCTTTAATTCCATCGCTTACCTGTAATAGCGTTGTAACACATCATTTAAGTAACTTCAAAATGCTTCCTCCTAAAATTCTTTAGTGTCACTGTCGCTGAATGGATCGAAAAAATAAATAAATAAAAAAAGCCAGAGTTGCCGTAATGATCGAGGTAGGGGGTGCAAAATTCACACCCTGAGCTCTGCAGTCTGAACCTTTTTTTTTTTTTTTTCTTTTCTTTTTTGGCCATGTCATGATTGTCCTGTCTCAGCCTTCCTGCTGGGACTATAATTATGTGCCAATGTGCTCAGCTCTTTTTTTAGACAGGGTCTTGTTATGTTACCTGAGTAAGCCAGCCTCAGGTTCACAATCCTCCTGCCTCTGCCTCCCTGAGTTGCTGTGATTACAGGCACACCCCACTCCAACCGACCTTTTAAACTGGACAGGGACTTGAACCCAGGCCTCCCATGCAGTTCCAGCCTGTGGAGCACTCTGTCTAGCAGTGTCTTAGCCACTTTAGCTGGGCCAGAATCTGAATCTTTTTTTTTTTTTTTTTGTAAAGAGCAATTTTTGCTATAGGGCACATGTGCTCGCCAGAGAGACAGAGAGATAGAAGTGAGAAATCACCCCCAGGGGGATGGCCCCGTTGCAATCCCTTCTCCTCCATTGTTCTCTTGGGATCTTTGGGCTCGTGCACACACATGCTCGGTGTGAGTTTTAAGCCGTAGGGTCCAGGACTTGAACCTCAGTCCATTACATGGGAGTCCAGCAATGTCACCATTACACCATCTGCTGGTCCCCAGAATCTGAATCCTAACAGCAGATAGTGCAAACTGTTGTCTTTACAATGGTACATTTGAGAGTAGGGACACCATCAAACCACACTGTAAAAATGAAGGCTCAGCTTTTCATTCACAAGGGTCATAATTTGACTTGAAAATACTTGGCAAGGAACAGTGGCTTTTGGCCTGCTTGTTGTACAAACAGGCACTCACAAGTAAATGAATGTGCCTCCAACAGTTGTCTCTGGTGCCAGGCTCCTGGCCAGCTATGCCTAGTGCAGTTCATAGTCGCGTTTCCTGGCACTTGAGACCAAAGAGACGCGCAAGTGTGGACATGCGGATGGGCGCCAAACTCCAAGAGCACCTCTCTCTCAGTGAAGGATTTGTGTTTGTTTAGTGGACATTTACCAAGAACCTGTTACTTGACATATCTAAGTACTAGTTCTACAAAGATGAGTAAGATGCCCTTTTTGCCCTGCAGAAACTCAGAAGGTGGTATGAGAGAGAATGTGTAAACAAGTCACTGCACCAGACAAGGGCAGGTTGGTATGTAGAAGGATCAGGAGCAGCACCAAGGAAGCAGGGCCGGGCTGGTGCCAGGAGTGAGGGTCGCACAGTGTTTCCCACAGATGGATGCTCTGGACCTGGACATTACAGGATGAGCAGGAACCCTTAGATGGAAGGTCAGAGAAGATCATCCCAGATAACAGCATGCACAGAGGCATGGAGTTGTTGAACTCCATGGTGGATGTGAGCTCTTATGTGGCTATTGTAGAATAGACTTGCGTGAGTAGCAGTCAGGACAGGGTGAGGGACATAGGCGGGGCCACACATCATCAGAGGCCTCATCTACAGCCAGTGTGTTTGCGTTTAACTCTGAAGGCCACGAGAAGTCTTTGCAAGGCCCTTGGAAGAAAGAAACATGGTCAGACAAGCATCTCGGAAGATGTATTGCTGGGTTGGCCCCATGGACTTATAATGAAGAGAGCTGGATCACACATGGCCGACCACGCTATTGGAGTCTTGGCCCTAGCAGCTTGGGAAACAGGGCAGGTGCATGTACATGTGTGCTCCGAATCTCAAATCCCGATCAGAGAGATGGAGGATAAGGGATTGTGATGTGACTGCACTCCATTGGGAGATGCTTTCTGTCTCTGCTTTCTGTTTTTGGAGAGTACATGCACCCTCTGGCAAATGAAAAAAGGAAAGAAAAATGGGTACTGAGACCAGCAGGTAGCATGGTGGTTAAGGCCCTGGACTCTCACATAGCTCTCTCTGGTGAGCTCATGTGCCCTGTATCAAGTGAATGATAATAGTAAAACAATAACAATAATAAGTAAAATTAAATAAACAATTTAAAAAAAAAAAAAGAAAAGAAAATGTCTCCTGCTACAGAAAGGACTACAATCTGGAATGGGTGTGTGTATGTGGTTGGATGAGGAGAGGCAGCAGTAAATGTGGAGGATGGTAGCCCTTATGAGAGATTGTTCAAGAGAGATTTAGAAGGTAGAATAAACCACACTTAGTTTTGGCTTGAATGAAGATAGTGAAAGAAAAAATGAAGTTCAGGATGACAGACTTCTGGCTTAACAAGCATCTGGCTTACCAGTTTTGGAGATGTTGGTGGTGGCCAAGAAGAGAAAAATATATAAAAATGTAGATAATGCAATCCCATAGGACCATTAGTTGTTTCTTCAATCCTAAGAGCTTTTAATTTCTAGTTGACCCAAATAATAATTATAATAATTATATTTTTCCTTTTTTTTTTTTTTTTCCTTGTATCAGGTACAATCATGAGACTAAGTTCTGGCCAACATGATGAAAGTGTCTGCATGTACTCTTCCTCTCTTACTGTTGGGTCTTCCTCTATTCTGTGCCTGGAACATAGTTGCCTCCATCTTGGATCACAGGGTCTAAAAGAGGGTCTAGGGATAGCTCAGCCTGAGCTCAAAGGAGCCTGGATCCCTGAGGACTTAGTGGAGTAGAGTGCCCTCTCTGCCGTAGACTGCCCAAGTCCAGATTTTATTTACTTGAAAAATCCAAAGGGTCATATTGTTTAGTCACTGTTAACTTAATTTTTAACCACTTGTAGCTAAACCTAACTCTAATGAATTGATATCACTTCTGGATTGATCTATTTGCAAATTTCCCAGTATTATTGGCTCAAATAAAAGATTTTATGATTTGTCTGCTGCTGGTCTGATCCCTGAGCTTTCTCAATCCCAGCGAAACCAATACCATCTGAGAAATACGCTCAACAAGTTGATGAGATGCACTGAAAACTGCTACGCCTTCAGCCGACATTGGTCAACAGAAAAGGCACAGTTCCTCCTCGCAACAACGCCCAAACACACGTCCTACAACCGTTTCAAAAGTTGAACGGATTGGACTACAAGCTTTTGCCTCATCTGTCATATCCATCTGATTGCTCACCGGTGGACCACCACTTCCGCAAACATCTTGACAACTTTTTTCCACAAGCAGCATGTTGCAGAAAATGCTTTCGAAGAATTCACTGAATCCCAAAGCACGGCTTTTTACACTACAGGAATAAACAAACTTATTTCTTGTTGGCAAAAATGTGTTGATTGTAATGGTTCCTATTTTGATCAATAAAGATGTGTTTGAGCTTAAAAAAGAAATCTCAGACAAGTAAGATTTATTTTCTCTCCCATAGTTTCCATTGCTGCTGATTTTTCGGAACTACTTTTGGAGCAGACTCTAGGTCAGGCAAAGTGAGAGGGATGTGCAGTACGTGCCTGGATCGAGCCCATGATTGTCTGTATAGTGTGTCATCCATTATGTCTTTTCACTCTGTATTTTTGATGTTTTGATGTTCTGGGGTTTGCTGATCTTGGGGAGACCACCGAGCTAAGACCTGACTAGTTCCTGGAGATAGCAAACAGCTCACCTCTGAGCACACCTTCACATATTTCATGTGCAAACCAACCACCCCTAACCACCTCTTCAATGCTAATATTAGGTCACTGTTCCTCTGCACCCCAAGGCCAAATACCCTCTAGTTAAAGACAGCCCTTCACTCCAGAGCTGAAATGACTCAGACTAGACAATCCTAAGCCTCTTCCCTGCCTTATCCACTCCTTCCTGTGGAAAGTGCGGTAAAGGCTCTTGCCCATATTCCCTCCTCATTGCTACCTCCTGACACCCCACCCCGGTGCTTCACAATGTGGCCCTGCATGGCATGCCTTGCCTCTCACTTCTACTGATTTAACTATTTTTAAAGTCAATTAAGGGGGCCGGCAAGGGGTGTGGTGGTTAAGGGTGCTGGATTCCCATATGAACGACCATGGTTCTAGTCCTGGATCTAGTGGCTTGCTTTCTCACTTTCTCTCTCTCTCTCTCTCACTCTGTGTGGCCCTGGTCAAGTTAAAATGAATTAATAAATAAAGTTAAATAAAATAATTCTTTTTTTAAAAAGTCCATTAAGACAGTCATTTCCTGGGCCAGCAGGTGGCATGGTGGTTAAGGTGCTGGCTCTCACGTGAATGACTGCACTGTTCAAGTCCTGGACCCGAAACCTCGGGAAACATGCCAGGTGCATGTGTGTGTGAATGCTCAACATTCTGAGAGGAGAATAGAGGAAAAGAAATTGTGGCATGGCCATCCATTTTGGGGGTAATTTCTCACTTTTTCTCTCTGAAGTGTACAACCC
>NW_006199822.1:1035716-1050124 GCF_000334495.1 Tupaia belangeri chinensis
ATCTGCTGATGTTTTGGAAGAGAAAAAGATACATGAGGGAGAGAGGAGCCAATAAAATGATTCTTATCCATTCATGGCATTTGATTTACTGAAATGATGACTCAGTACTATTGAGCATTCATGTTGTATATTTGAGGCAAAATTAGTAACTAATGAAGAAACGTTATTTAATCCTTAGAGTGAATACCAATATTCGAGGTGCTTGCTGTTTCTTTTCTCTGAATGTCTGTTTGATTAATTCCGTTTTATGTAGTATTTATAAACTGCATGTAGTACTTTTGCACAGGTAAATTATATACTTAATAATAAATAAAATATATGCTCCTAGGAACTTGTAGTTTAAAAAGCTATGTCATTTAGAATTAATACAACATACTGGGTGTTATGACTAACTTTGCCTTTCTTTTATTTTCTTTTTTTAAGAGAGATTTTTGCTATAGGGTGCACGCACTCACTGGAGAGACAGAAAGACAGAAAGCGAGAAATCACTTCCTGGGGGGATGGCCACACCACAATCCCTTCTTCCCCGTTTTCCTCTTGGGATTTGGGCATGCACACACATGTACCCGGCATGAGTTTTAAGCCACCGGGTCCGGGACTTGAACTGTGGTTGACTACATGGTAGTCCAGAGAAGTAACCATTATGCCATCTGCTGATCCCAACATTTCCTTTCATTTAAAAGGGGAGAATCCTCTTCCTGAGTGCCACGATATAGTATGCGTGAGTCACCCCACACGGTGTCCTGGAAACCTGGTCTGTTGCCTGTCTTCTTGTCACCAAGTGCTGCTGCTGCAGCCATCATGCATCCAGAACAGCAGTTTGTTAGCTGAAGTCCAGGAATGAGTTACTCCTGGGGCCCATTCCGTTCAAGTATATATATAGTTCAAGCATACCCAGGATATAAAAATCTATATTTACCCAACAGATAGAGATTAAGGGTAATAATTCACTTTCCAAAGGATTTACTACTGCATGCCTTTTCAAAGTGAACTAACCCTATATTTAAAAAATGATTTTAAAAATATTTGCCAGAGAGCATGTGTGATCACTGGAGAGAGAGCGAGTAAGAGAGAGAGAAAGCACCTCCCGTGGGGCATGGTCACATCACAGTCCCTTCTCCTTGCCGCCCTCTTTTCAGGATTTTGAGCATGCGTGCACACACATGCACCCAGAGAGCTTTCCAAGTTGCTGGGTCCAGGACTTAAACTGTACAGTTGGAAACCAGCAGTTAGCGTAATGGCCATGTCGCTGGACATCCACGTAGTCGACCATGGTTCGCATCCTGGACCCGGTGGCTTAAAACTCACGCCAGGCACGTGTGCGTGCGTGCCCAAGATCCCGAGAGGAGAATGGAGGAGAAGGGATTGCGGTGTGCCCCTCCTCCCTAGTGGGTGATTTCTCACTTTCTGTCTCTATGTCTCTCTCTGTCTGGCGAACACAAGCGCCCTATAGTAAAAAAAAAAAAAGAAACTGCACAGTTAACCATGTGACTCCAGCTGCTTTAAGAACCCTGCCACTGGCTGATTAAAAAAAAAAAAAATCCTTGTTTTTAGGGTGGGGAGTGGAATATTTTGTTTAAATGAAGGCAGTTGCAGAGATAGGACTTATAGACATGGAATGTGACAGTTTGGTTTTTAGTTCATTTGTGACTTTATTTCCCAATTCTCTCAGTTTCTACTTTTATTTATTTTTTTTTTGAGAGGTTTTTGCCATAGGGCGCTTGAGCTCATCAGACAGACAGAGAGAGAGACAGAGAGACAGAAAGTGAGAAATCACCCCCCGGGGGGATGGCCACGCCACAATCCCTTCTCCTCCATTCTCCTCTCGGGATCTTGGGCATGCACGCACACGCACCTGGCATGAGTTTTAAACCGCTGGGTCCTGGGCTCAAACTGCGATCGACTACGTGGGAGTCCAGCGACGTAGCCATTATGCTAACTATTGGTCCCTTAGTTTCTATATTGAGACATTCTTTAGAATGTATCAGGGTATGGGAGATGGAGGCTTGATGGCAAGCTATTGAGGGATTAATTTAATGTATAAAGTTCAAGCGTTCCTTAATGTAACCTAAGTGCTAACAGCATTTGCAAGAATCTAAATAACTCCGCTGTTGATAGAGCAGCTTATTGCTTTCTGAGCACATTATCTCATCTGCGCTAACAACCCAGTGGGGTAGGAGGCAAGGCAATGTTTTTGTCTCTGTTTTACTGATCAGAATCCAAAGCCACACCAATCAAAATAGGTGGAGCTGGGACTAGAACGTGAGCCTTCTTCTCATAGGCCGTGGCATGTTCTGTTACCCCGAGAGCACTCACCCTAACTGTAACTGAGATTGGTTTTAGATTGAACCAGTGACCCTGATTTATCATTGAGACTCTCTGAATTTCATATACTATTCATGATCTCTGTAAGAAAGCCCGTCTTCCTTATGACTTCACTGGTGTGTTTTAATCAGTTCTTAACTGATTAAACTTATTCTCGGTAAGTAGGAGAAAATATTGAGAGATGCATTTATTTATTTGTGGTAACGAATGTTTATATTGAATGGGAATTTTAAAACTATTTGGATAGGGAACCAGCAGTTAGCATAATGGCTATGTCGCTGGACTCCCATGTAGTCGACCGCAGTTCACGTCCCGGACCCGGTGGCTTAAAACTCACGCCGGGCGCGTGTGCGTGCGTGCCCAAGATCTCGAGAGGAGAATGGAGGAGAAGGGATTGTGGTGTGATCATCCCCCCTGGGGGGTGATTTCTTGCTTTCTGTCTCTATGTCTCTCTCTATCTGTCTGGTGAGCACATGCGCCCTATAGCGAAAATCTCCCCCCCCCAAAAAAAAAAAAAAGAAAAGAAAAGAAAACCTATTCGGATAGCCCAAAGTTTTAGAGAAATTATATTAATAGAGCCCTCCTTAATGGTACATGGCTAATACTTTAGGAATTGAACATTCATGGCCTGGCTCCATGGCCTGATGGTTAAGGGAGATGAATCCCACATGGCCAACTACCTGATTCGAGTCCCAGGCCCAGCAGCTTAAAGAATACCCCGTGCATTCTCGCAATCACATGAGGATGGAGAAATGGAGGAGAAGAGATTGCAACACGACCATGCCCCATTGGGGGTGCCTCATTGGGGGTGTTTTCTCTTCCCCCTCTTTGTTATCTTTGTCTCTGTCTGGTGAGCACATGCACCCTCTCATAAATTTCAAAATACATTCGATGTAAGCATTATAAAATAATTCTGCTGTAATCAAATGTATTCTTTCTTTTTTTTTACAAAGACTTACTAAACAGATACAACTATTGCTCAACAAACACAAGTTCGGACAGACAATGGGAAAGACAACTTTACCTAGAAGGAGACCTCAGGAAAGAACCATCTTCACATTCTCCATGTCAGTGAGGAATTCCCTCCTAAGTCAGGCACTGAACTCAGAGGAATTTGATTCAAGCACAGGAAGCGGCAAGAGCCATGGGTAGCAAGAGCCTTCTGTGATTTCCCTTTTTAGGCAGGAAGGGGTCTACTGGGATGAAGTGAACTACCACTGAATGCGTGATGCTGGAAAGAGAACTGTGCCCTACCTGATGGAAACAGGGAAAACTGCTGATATGGTGGAGAACCCCTGATTTTTGAACATGTTGGAAATCTCCTCTGAATCCATTAGAAGTTTTCAAGGCCAACGATTATGTGTCACGGAAGACCTTACTGATTGAATTTTGTACATGTGCTGGGATTGGGGGGAGACAGAGTGAGTAAAAGTGGGAACTCACTCTCTGAGGGAATGGCCTCACCACTATTCCTTCTCCTCCCTTCTCCCAGGATTTTGGGCATGCGTTCACATACACCCAGTGTGTTTTTCAGGCTGCTGGGTCCGGTACTCCAGCTGCAGAGTTGGCCATGTGGAATTCAGTTCCTTAACCACCATACTACTTGATGGCCCAGATTTTGTTGAGTTTTATACACGAAATATCTTTAGAATTTGTGGAAGGTATCTTATTGACCTCTGTTTTTTGAGTCTGAATATTTTTTTATTTTAATTGTTCAAGGACGAATGTGCTTGCCAGTGAGAGACAGAGAGAGCAAGAAAGAGGGAGAAAGCACCCTCCAATGGTGCTTTCAGTGGTCACACTGAATCCTTTCTCTTCCATTTCTCTATCCTGTTGAGATCTGGGGCGCACACATGTCCTGAATGTGTTTTCCAAGCCACCAGGGCCAGGATTTGAACTGCAGTCCACCAAGTGGGATCTGGCTCCCTCAGACACTAGGCTATAGGACTGGACTATCAGCAATTTCTTGACTTTTCAATTATATTGACTCTAAACATAAAATGACACTATTAAAAATAGTACCTATTACATAATTAATTAACCTAATGTGGTGGCGAGATGGTGTAGCAGAAATATTACACACAGGCATACAAATCTTCACTTTGCCTTTTTTTTGAGAGAGAGAGATTTTTGCTATAGGGCACATGTGCTTGCTGGAGAGAGAGAGACAGAGAGAAATCACCCCTCTAGAGGGAATGGCCGCTCTGTAATCCCTCCTCCTCCATTCTCCTCTTAGGATTGTGGGCATGCATGCACATGTGCCTGGCGTATTTCAAGCTGCCAGGTCCGGGACTCGGACTGCAGTCAGCTGTGTGGGAGTCCAATGCCTTAACCACTACACCACCTGCTGGCCCTATTCACTTTGCTTCTTTTTAACCTCACAATATGGGGCAGATTGTTCAGATATTTGGGCCACATTTTCCTCGTCTTACTTAGGAATAAAGATGCCTCATCTGCTAGGTTGTCAAGAGTAATACAAGTGGTAAAATATGTCTGGTGTGTACTGGATTCTGGACACATAGCAAGTGTTTAAGAATGCGAGCCTGCAAAGTTGGGAGTAAGCTTCCGCCTGAGATTCATTTTTGATCCACCTACATATTTGAACTTTGAGCCATAAGCCTCTTAGAGCTGATAAATAGTAAAGCTTTTATTTGCTGCATATTCAGCATGATTCAGCCAAAGCATGCAAAATGCTGCTCTTTAGGGTAGGGATGTTAACTAGGTGTTTCTCTCCTGTGCCAACCCGACTCCTTTGTTCTGCCTATCTGAGAGCTGTGATGAAGGTACAAGACTTGTAACTTCAAAGGGAAAAGGTGTGATCATTGATTAGTCATGCCTGCTGTGGAGTTGGGAGTCAAGAGTGGTGGGCACATGTGCAGGCATGTTTCTTGCCTGGCCTAAGATGTCCATCCTTAAGTCTACCTGACACAAGTGAGATTAGATGAAAGTACTACAAAAAGTCTGTGGAAAATGGAATTAAAGTATGATGGGTCAGCCCTGTGGGCTAGTGGTTAAGGGAGCTGGATCCCGCATGGCTGACCACAGTTCAAATCCTGGCCCCAGAGGCTTGAAAAGCACTCTGGGTACATAAGCATGCATGCCTAGGATCTCAATGAGGAGAAGGGATTGCAGTGTGACCACGCCCCACTGGGGAATGCTTTCTCCCTCTCCCTTTCTCTCTGCGGTGAGGCACCTGAAAAAATAATCTAGATTTGAGTACTACATTGCTTCCCTTTGGAGTATGTAAAACCTTTATCTTGTTCTGGGACCAGCAGTTAGCGTAATGGCTGTGTCGCTGAACTCCCATGTAGTCGATCGGGGTTCAAGTCCTGAACACACGCCGGGCGCATGTGCGTGCATGCCCACGATCCCAAGAGGAGAATGGAGGAGAAGGGATTGTGGCGTGACCATCCCCCCCCGGGGGGGAGGGGGGCAGTGATTCCTTGCTTTCTGTCTCTCTGGTGAGTGCATGCCCCCTGTAGCAAAAAAAAAAAAAAAAAAAAAAACCTTCTTAAATAGATGCTAATCCTGATTAAGTTTTAAAAAATAAAAGCAAAGTTTTAATATTTGATATGACTTGTTAAGATGACTAAGTTTTCTAAGAACTAAGACCAGCAAGATTTTATTTTTTAAGAGAAATTTTTTTGCTATAGAGCACATAGGCTCACCAGAGAGAGATAGAAACAGAGAAAGTGAGAAATCACAAATACACCCCCTCCAGGGCCACACCGCAATCCCTTCTCCTCCATTCTCCTCTCAGGATTTTGGGCACACATACATACATGCCTTGAAACTCATTGGCTGAGTTTTAAGCCAATGGATCCAGGACTCAAACCATAGTCAACCATGTGGGAATCCAGTGCCTTAACCACTATACAACCTGCTAGCCCCAACCAGCAAGATTTGAACCTTTTAAAAAGTTGTAGTAAATTTAAAAAAAATTAGATTTAAAAAAAAATAGTAAGATTTTTAAAAAAGTTGTGGTAAGGGACCAGCAGGTGGCATGGTGGTTAAGGTGCTGGACAATCTCACATGGGTGACCACGGTTCAAGTACCGGACCTGGTGGCTTGCTTTCTCACTTTCCCTCTCTCTCTCTCTGTGTATCTCTCTCTGGTCAAATTAAAATAAATGAATGAATAGATACAATTAAATAAATAATTATTAAAAAATGTTGTGGTAAAATATACATAAAACCATTTTCACCTTTTTTTAGAGAGACTTTTGCTATAGGGCACATGCACTCATTGGAGAGACAGAGAGACAGAAAGTGAGAAATTACCCCCTCGGAGGGGATGGCCATACCATAATCCCTTCTCTATTCTCCTCTAGGCATCTTTGCTACACATGCACACATGCCCAGTGTGAGTTTTAAGCTGCCAGTCAACTACATGGGAGTTCAGTGACGTAACCATTATGCCATCTTCTGGTCTCACCATTTTAAAAACCTCTATGGGATGGGCAGATAGCATAATGGTTCCGTCCCTGGACTCCCACTTAATACATTGTGGTTTGAGTCCCAGACCTGGCAACTTAAAACTCACGCTGGGTGTGTGTGCGTGTGTGCCCAAGATCCCAAGAGGAGAATGGAAGAGAAGGGATTGCAGTGTGGCCATGCCCTGTGGGGGTGATTTCTCACTTTATCTCTCTGTCTCTACCTCTCCAGCAAGTGCTTGCACCCTATAATAAAAATCTCTCTAAAATAAATAAATTAATAATAATAATAAAATCCTTTAAAGAGGCTTTTGCCTTAGAGCATGTGCACTCACCAGAGAGAGAGACAGAGACAGCAAGAGGAAAAGTGAGAAATCATCCCCTCCAGGGGGATGACCATGCTGCAATCTCTTCTCCTCCACTCTCCTTCCAAGATCTTGGGCATGCATGCACATGCGCCTGGCGTGAGTTTCAAGCCACTGGGTCAAGGACTCAAACCATGGTGAGCCATGTGGAAGACGGTGACATAATGGCTATACCACCTGATAACCCCCATTTTTGCTATTTTTAAAAAGAATTATTTAATTTTTTTAAATTTATTTATTCATTTATTTTAATTTGACCAGAGATAGAGAGAGAGTGCGAGAGCAAGAGAGAGAGAGAGAAAGCAAACCACCAGGTCCGGGACTTGAACCGTAGTCAGCCATGTGGGAGTGTTCAGGGCCTTAACCACCACACCACCTGCTGGCCCCCCATTTTCACCATTTTTAAGTGAAAAATGGCAATGTAAACTCTTTCAATCGTTTTTATATTATTACATATTTAAATGGAAAGAGCTCAGATATATTGGATAACATAAATATATTTGAAATTATAATTAATTTCACCTGCCTCTTTTTATTTTTATTTTTTAAAATATGACTACTAGACAAATTTCTTTCTCTCTCTCTCTTTTTTTTTTAATTTTTTTTTTTTAGGTTTTTGCCATAGTGCATGTGGATTTACTGGAGAGACAGAGACAATGAGATGGAAAGTGAGAAATTGCCCTTCCCATACTGGGAATCCATCCACCTTCTGGGATTTGGGGCACACACGCATAGGCATTCAGTGTGAGTTTCAAGCTGTTGGATGTAGGACTTGAACCATGGTCAGCCACATGGGAGTCCAGCACCTTCACTACTACACCACCTGCTGGCGCTGACAATTCTAAATTACAAGTATGGCTTGCAATGTATTTCTATTGGACATCCCTGCTCCAGTCAGATGGGCTGGCTTTGGACACAATCTGGACAGCCACTGGGCAGAAGTGAATGTGCTGATGGGCCGAGGCCAATCATCTGGAGGTAAGAGGATATGGGGAATTGTTCTAGTCCATTCTGTCGCTAATAACACATCATACTTGAATCTGGGTAGTTTAAGGGAACAGAGGTTTATTTGGCTCGTGTTTTGAATGTCCAAGATCTCGGGGCCATGCTTGGTGCCTTCTGGCTGCATCACATCATGGCACAGGGCCATGAGTCTCTGTCCATGTCTCTGTTCTGGTCTCATTCCTTCTCCTTATAAACCAACTAGGAGCCGATCCTGGGGCCTCACTTAATGACCTTAATCCTAATTTCCCTGCAAAGGCCTCAACTTTCAACACTAGTTCGGTTCAATTTTCACCCTCTCACTCCCATCACAACCAAATCTCAACACATGATCTTTTGGGAAGGCACTTTCAAACAACGACCGAGATGAATTACGATGTCCTTTACAACAGAGGAGGAGGGGAACTGTGTGTCTCCACCCTTATCCAGGACTGGCAGAGTTGAAAAATGCCTTTTTATTAAGTTTAATCTGCTCTGGGATCTGAACGGATTGCACACTCTCCCAAATCCACTCTTCTTCTCCTTTTGGGTGTACAGTAGCCCCTTCCCCACCTCCTATCTGCAGAGAATGAGTTCCCAGACCCCAGTGGATGCCTGAAACTATAGTGGTATGATCCCTAAATATACTTTTTCCTATCTATTTATCTATACCTATGATAAAGTTTTATTTACACATTAGACACACTAGGAAATTAGCAACAATAGTTAATAATAAAATAGAACAATCTTAACGATTTACTGAGGCCTTGTACAGTCTGAGGTGTGACAACGAAACTAGCACAGATCTCTTTTTCTTTCTTCACAATTTCCTGAATTAATGTGCTGATGGGCCGAGGCCAATCATCTGGAGGTAAGAGGATATGGGGAATTGTTCTAGTCCATTCTGTCGCTAATAACACATCATACTTGAATCTGGGTAGTTTAAGGGAACAGAGGTTTATTTGGCTCGTGTTTTGAATGTCCAAGATCTCGGGGCCATGCTTGGTGCCTTCTGGCTGCATCACATCATGGCACAGGGCCATGAGTCTCTGTCCATGTCTCTGTTCTGGTCTCATTCCTTCTCCTTATAAACCAACTAGGAGCCGATCCTGGGGCCTCACTTAATGACCTTAATCCTAATTTCCCTGCAAAGGCCTCAACTTTCAACACTAGTTCGGTTCAATTTTCACCCTCTCACTCCCATCACAACCAAATCTCAACACATGATCTTTTGGGAAGGCACTTTCAAACAACGACCGAGATGAATTACGATGTCCTTTACAACAGAGGAGGAGGGGAACTGTGTGTCTCCACCCTTATCCAGGACTGGCAGAGTTGAAAAATGCCTTTTTATTAAGTTTAATCTGCTCTGGGATCTGAACGGATTGCACACTCTCCCAAATCCACTCTTCTTCTCCTTTTGGGTGTACAGTAGCCCCTTCCCCACCTCCTATCTGCAGAGAATGAGTTCCCAGACCCCAGTGGATGCCTGAAACTATAGTGGTATGATCCCTAAATATACTTTTTCCTATCTATTTATCTATACCTATGATAAAGTTTTATTTACACATTAGACACACTAGGAAATTAGCAACAATAGTTAATAATAAAATAGAACAATCTTAACGATTTACTGAGGCCTTGTACAGTCTGAGGTGTGACAACGAAACTAGCACAGATCTCTTTTTCTTTCTTCACAATTTCCTGAATTGAAGATTCGTTCTTACCAGAGATCTTAGCAACTTCTGCATATGACTTTATTCCTCTTGTTAATGTGCAAACTTACACCTTTCACTTAAAGGAAACACTTCGCACCTCTCTTTGGCATATTTGAATTGCCAGCATCACTAATCATGCACTTTGGGGCCGTTATTAAGTAAAACAAGAGCTGAATACAAGCACTGTGATCCCGTGCAGTTGATCTGATAACCGAGGCTCCGTGACTAATGGGTGGATAGAGTGTGCCATACACACAAAGGGATGATTCACGCCCCAGGTGGGACCAGCAGGATGATAGCAGGATTTCATCATGCTACTCAGAATGATGCACAGTTTAAAACGTATGGATGGTTTATTTCTGGAATTTTCCATTTCATATTTCTTGGATCATAGAAGAGCATGGCTAACTCGAACTGCAAAAAAGCAAAACTGTGGCTAAGGGGATGGCTATATTTGCTGGTCCACATGAGTAAGGAGGTGGCTGTGTTTGCTAGTCCACATGAGTCCATCCCTTACCCTGACCATGGAGTGGACAAGATGGATGGAAGAGGAGGGAGGGGGAGGATGTGTCAGGAGAGGGTTAGCTCATATCCAGGGTTCTCACAAAGTGAAAAAGTATGCTGAAACTCCTTTCCTTAAACTTGGTATGGCCTCCTTCATGTGATATGTTGTTCCAGCATTTACTGCTTTTCTGCTTGCTGTATTTGACCAGCTCGAAAAAGAGCACAGACAGAGGGTTTGGGTTTGGTACATGGGAAGGGTGGCTGATGGGTTCTTTCCCGGAGCTTCTATCTTTGGGTGGAAAGAAGCTGGGAGGGCTGGTACAGAAATAATTTGCTGTGTAATCCCTTAACTGTGATTCCTTATCAGGGTTGCTGTTTTAATGCTTTATATTGCTTTTTAACTCTCTTAGCGCTATACGTACTGAATCATTTTATTAAGGACGTTCCTATTTTATTGCTGATTGACACATAGTAATTGCACATATTTGTGGGGTACAGTGTGAACCTCAGACACTTGCCATTTCTTTGTGGTAAGAACACCCAGGATCTTCTTTTCTGGCTATGTTGAGATACACATATGTTACTGTTAGGTCTAGTCACCCTGTTGTGCTAGGGAACACTAGGCTTTGTTCCTCCTGTCTACCTAAAACTTACATCATATTTTTAACTATGAAGTTTCCTCAAATGCCCCTGGCCTCTCTCTGTATAAAACAAAACCTGGTGCATGTTACTCATCATTGTGTGGTCTCTTCCCACTTTTCTCAAAGCGCCATCCATACTACCTACTTCAGAATCACCTGAGGATCTTGTTCCAAAGCAGATCCCCTAGCCCCTCATCAAAGCCAAGGGGTCTTTGTCAGGGGGCTGGACTTAGGAATCTACATTTCTAACAAGCTCCCCTGATGACTCCCATCCTGGTCAAAGCCCAAGAGCTTCAGAGACTCCTGTAGAGAGAGTGGTACCGAAAGACGTGGAAGGAGTCATTTCTCAATGTGGGTCCTCATGAGGGTTCTAAATGGGGGCATACTTAAGTGGGAAGAATGAACACCTCTCAGTTTCCACAGGGAAGGCAAGGCCAGGGTCTGGTGGACAGACGAGGCATGGGTGCCCCTATGCCCAAGAGCAGGGCAGAGAGTGTTCTCTCTTGGGGCCACAACAGCCAAGGCCAGGATGCGAGCCCTCTGTCCAGTGACTTCTAAGTTTCCACAGGAGGCCACACTCTAGCAAATGCAGTGGGTCTGTGTCTAGCAAATGTGGCACTCTGGGGAATTTCCAGAAAGAACTGTGGAGACAGGGGAGGATACAGGGTTCTTCAGTGGGGTAGGTGAATCCTAACAAGGCTACTGGGCTCAGGATAGATGTTAACCTGCAGTCCAACTGCTGAGGCTTTAGGACAGTTAAGTTACTCGTGTCCCCAAAAGTGTAAAACAGCAGAAAACTGTCATTGTCATACCTCTACTCAGCACTTCTGTGGCTTCTCTCAATCTATTTGGAGCCACATCTCTGTCAGAGACCTCAGTAGAGACATTCTGGTTTGTTTCCTAGCTCTGTCCAGATCTGTGGTCTCCACCATAAATTCAAGGATTCATCTTTTCCCTTTACAGAAGGGCCAGAGCTCCCTCAAGCTGGCAGAGAAGTTGGATTTTCCCCAACGTAGGAGTGCCCAGGTGTTTTGTGCCACTGGGGAAGTCCTGGAGAGGTGGAGTGGGCATTCACATCAGCTCCTTGTTTGAGGCTCACAGCAGACATCAACTCCACACTCCTCTGCTGTGGCTTTGTGGAGCGTTGGACAGTACGAGTGTGTTGGGGAGGACCCAGAAGGACTGGGGAACTGCAGCCCACGTTGTGAAACTCCCACCAGTCCCACAGAGGTCAAGATCTGAGTCTGTCCCTTGGGGTGGAGTTGAACAACGAAAGCCAGGCCAACAACTTCCTTTCCCTGTGCGAAGCCTCAGCTGGATCCAGCCTCTCATCTCCAGATTTGTTCCCTGCGACTCCCTCATTTAAGAAGCTTTGGAAATCAGCTGCGATAGTGTGCAATCTACTGGGGCTTCAGGGCTTAGACTTCTAAGAAATGGAAGCTTCTAGAAAGACAGGTCCGCAGTTGGGTATGTAGTGTGTGCGTGCGTGTGTGTGTGTGTGCAGGGAAGCTGGTGGAACAGAGGGCATCGGGAACTTTGGAACTCTGGGTAACCCAGACAGGCCTCACCCTTCGACAAAAAAAATCTCTCTCTAACCTAGACGGTCAACTCTCTCTGGACAGACTTTTATTTCAGTCTCTGACAACGTAAATTGTTAGACACAATCCTGCCTATCTTTTTTTTTATCTTACCTGTGAACAACCCTTTTACATTGTATTAAAATTCATTTGCCAGAGAATGCTTTGGTAACAAAAGCTGCAAAAATAGCTTTTGTTAGGACATGAAGGCAGTTTGGGGTCACCATTATTTGCAGTCTGTGTTGGTGGAAGATAGGGGATTTATTCTGCAGCTGAAATGTCTAAGAGTTATTTTTTTCCCAAGGAGCATATTTATTTCTTTTTGACAGTGTTTGAGGTTAAGGGCTCTATTTCTGTCTGACAGAAGAAAACAGTCTACAATAAAATCTACGACATTAGACTGGGTAAAACCAAAGGCACTCATTTGCTTTTAGATGAAGACCCCCATTTCAATAACTGAAGGAACTGATGTTCTGAGAACACGCTAAGCTGAATTTAAATGAAAGATGATCCCTAGTTCTTTCATTCTTGCTTTAAAAATAAACTACATGATTAAATGGCTGTAGATACTTCTTTCGTGGGGAGGAAAACAGCGGTCAGAGTCTTTGCAATCTTACCAACAGGGCAGTAGGTTTTCTAACCCTTTGGCAAAATAGAGAATCAATATCAATCCGGGGAAAAAAAAATACTAACAAAAGGAAGATCTCATGGGAGTCACAGGCGATAAAAGATTTAAAATGTGAATAAAACATCACAGGTCAGCATTAAAATAGATGATACGTTTCCCTGCTAAGGCAGGGCAGCCAGTCACTAACCAGAGGCACAGAACCGACCCAACTGCACCAAGGGCAGGAGGGAAAGCCCCAGACGAGCCACTTCACTCCTCTGCTGGAAAGGATTCTCCTCCTCCAGGGAGACATTCACTCCAAAAGCAGCACTTGGAGGCAGACATTTCACCTTCTTTGAAAGTAAAATCTCTGAAAATCTAATTCTTGTTTGTGCATAAATTCTAGGATTAGTACATTTGGAATTTGAGAACAATGAGACTAAACTTACTTTCCTAAAGGGAAAGATGACTAGCCATTGGTTCATGTTGTAAATGTTTAAGACCTGGGGAAATGATAAGGTCAAAAGGGTCCATTAAAAACCCTGAGTTCCAACTAAAAGGCAGTGGAAGTCATCTCTTACTTGGGAGGGTTTATGGTTACGGCAGGGAGGAACTCTCTGGGGTGGATGATTATTCAGTGGCCCTTAGTTCTTGCTGAGTGGGCTCTTATCATGGGGATTTCCATATTCCAAAGTCAAATCCAAACAAAACAAAACAAAAAAAACCAGAAAACAATCTTTTGGCATCCAGCCATAATGAAAGGAATGTATTTGACAAATTCAAATCAATTTTATTATGTTTTTACCCAGCGGAAGAGAATGGGTCTGTATTCTCACCACTTGAAAAAATGCAACCAGTCTCTACTGAGAGGCATTATGTGTAGGGCAGGGGGTGGGGTGGTGGCGTAGGCAGCTTGCTCTCCCTTAAAGTTGCCGGTGAGCCTGCTCCATGCCTAGTGGTCTCCATTCGGCACTAAGTCTTACCTTGATAAATTAAATAGGTTTTAATAACTGGCTCTATACTTGCACATGGGTTTCATAACCTTGAAATTTAGAATGTTTTAAGAGTGGTTCATTGAACCAAATTTCTCTTTGTGTTAGCATGAATTATAGAGTTTATCACAGGGGCTTAGTAACAATATCTAGTTCCTGTTCCTGTTTCTCAACAGGCCATCTGGCTTTTCTTAATCTTCTGAAATTCGTGTAACAATGGTTAACACTTGTTGAGTGTACACGAATGTGGTAGGCACTATGCTGAA